>NC_073241.2:18495000-18507500 GCF_029281585.2 Gorilla gorilla gorilla
ATACGATTCCATTCCATTCCATTCCATTCCAACCCATTCCGTTTTACTCAGGTTGATTCCATTCCATTCCATTCCATTCCATTCGATTCCATTCCATTCCATTTCAATCCATTCCATTCTACTCGGGTTGATTCCATTCCATTCCATTCCATTCCATTCCATTCCATTCCATTCCATTCCATTCCATTCCAGTCCATTCCTATCCATTCCATTCTACTCGGGTTGATTCCATTCCGTTCCATTCCATTCCATTCCATTCCATTCCATTCCATTCCTTTCGATTCCATTCCATTCCATTCCATTCCATTCCATTCCATTCCATTCCATTCCATTCTATTGCATTCCATTCCATTCCATTCCATTCCGTTCTACTCGGGTTGATTCCAATCTATTCCATTCCATTCCATTCCGTTACATTCCATTCCATTCCATTCCATTCCATTCCGTTCCATTCCATTCCATTCCATTCCAGTCCATTCCAATCCATTCCATTCTACTCGGGTTGATTCCATTCCATTCCATTCCATTCCATTCCATTCCATTCCATTCCATTCCATTCCAGTCCATTCCTATCCATTCCATTCTACTCGGGTTGATTCCATTCCGTTCCATTCCATTCCATTCCATTCCATTCCATTCCATTCCTTTCGATTCCATTCCATTCCATTCCATTCCATTCCATTCCATTCCATTCCATTCCATTCCATTCCATTCTATTGCATTCCATTCCATTCCATTCCATTCCGTTCTACTCGGGTTGATTCCAATCTATTCCATTCCATTCCATTCCGTTACATTCCATTCCATTCCATTCCATTCCATTCCGTTCCATTCCATTCCATTCCATTCCAGTCCATTCCAATCCATTCCATTCTACTCGGGTTGATTCCATTCCATTCCATTCCATTCCATTCCATTCCATTCCATTCCATTCCATTCCATTCCATTACATTCCATTCCAATCCATTCCATTCTACTCGGGTTGATTCCATTCCATTCCATTCCATTCCATTCCATTCCATTCCATTCCATTCCATTCCATTCCATTCCATTCCATTCCATTCGATTCCATTCCATTCCATTCCATTCCATTCCATTCCATTCCATTCCATTCCATTAAATTTTATTCCATTCCATTCCATTCCATTCCTTTCCTTTCCATTCCATTCCATTCCTTTCCATTCCATTCCATTCGATTCCATTCCATTCCATTCCATTCCAATCCATTCCGTTCTACTCGGGTTGATTCCATTCCATTCCATTCCATTCCATTCCATTCCATTCCATTCCATTCCATTCCATTCCTTTCGATTCCATTCCATTCCATTCCATTCCATTCCATTCCATTCCATTCCTTTCGATTCCATTCCATTCCATTCCATTCCATTCCATTCCATTCCATTCCATTCCATTCCATTCCGTTCCATTCTATTGCATTCCATTCCATTCCATTCCATTCCGTTCTACTCGGTTTGATTCCAATCTATTCTATTCCATTGCATTCCGTTACATTCCATTCCATTCCATTCCATTCCATTCCGTTCCATTCCATTCCATTCCATTCCAGTCCATTCCAATCCATTCCATTCTACTCGGGTTGATTCCATTCCATTCCATTCCATTCCATTCCATTCCATTACATTCCATTCCAATCCATTCCATTCTACTCGGGTTGATTCCATTCCATTCCATTCCATTCCATTCCATTCCATTCCATTCCATTCCATTCCATTCGATTCCATTCCATTCCATTCCATTCCATTAAATTTTATTCCATTCCATTCCATTCCATTCCTTTCCTTTCCATTCCATTCCATTCCATTCCATTCCATTCCATTCCATTCGATTCCATTCCATTCCATTCCATTCCAATCCATTCCGTTCTACTCGGGTTGATTCCATTCCATTCCATTCCATTCCATTCCATTCCATTCCATTCCATTCAATTCCATTCGATTCCATTCGATTCCATTCCATTCCATTCCTTTAAATTCCCTTCCATTCCATTCCATTCCATTAAATTCCATTGCATTCCATTCCATTCCATTCCGTTCTACTCGGGTTGATTCCATTCCATTCCATTCCATTCCATTCCATTCCATTCCATTCCATTCGATTCCGTTCGATTCCATTCCATTCCATTCCATTCCAATCCATTCCATTCTACTTGGGTTGATTCCATTCCATTCCATTCCATTCCATTCCATTCCATTCCATTCCATTCCATTCCATTCCATTCGATTCCATTCCATTCCATTCCAATCCATTCCATTCTACTCGGGTTGATTTGATTCCATTCCATTCCATTCCATTCCATTCCAGTCCAGTCCAGTCCATTCCAATCCATTCCATTCTACTCGGGTTGATTCCATTCCATTCCATTCCATTCCATTCCATTCCATTCCATTCCAATCCATTCCATTCTACTCGGGTTGATTCCATTCCATTCCATTCCATTCTATTCCACTCCATTCCATTTCATTCCATTCCATTCCATTTCATTCCATTCCATTCCATTCCATTCCATTCCATTCCATTCCATTCCATTCCAATCCATTCCATTCTACTCGGGTTGATTTGATTCCATTCCATTCCATTCCATTCCATTCCATTCCATTCCATTCCATTCCATTCCAGTCCAGTCCATTCCAATCCATTCCATTCTACTCGGCTTGATTTGATTCCATTCCATTCCATTCCATTCCATTCCAGTCCATTCCAATCCATTCCATTCTTCTCGGGTTGATTCCATTCCATTCCATTCCATTCCATTCCATTCCGTAATACTCTGGTTGAATTCATTCCTTTCCATTGCATTCCATTCCATTCCATTCCATTCTATGCCATTCGATTCCATTCCATTCCATTTCAATCCATTCCGTTCTACTCGGGTTGATTCCATTCCATTCCATTCCATTCCATTCCATTCCATTCCATTCCATTCCAGCCCATTCCAATCCATTCCATTCTACTCGGGTTGATTCCATTCGATTCCATTCCATTCCATTGGATTCCATTCCATTCCATTCCATTCCATTCCGTTCCATTCGATTCGATTCCATTCCATTCCAATCCATTCCATTCCATTCCATTCCATTCCATTCCATTCCTTTCCATTCCATTGGATTCCATTCCATTCCATTCCATTCCATTCCATTCCATTCCATTCCATTCCACTCCATTCCATTCCATTCCATTCCATTCCATTCCATTCCGTTCTACTCGGGTTGATTCTATTCCATTCCATTCCATTCCATTCCATTCCATTGCATTCCATTCCATTCCATTCGATTCCAGTCCATTCCAATCCATTCCATTCTACTCGGTTTGATTCCATTCCATTCCATTCCATTCCATTCCATTCCATTCCATTCCATTCCTTTCGATTCCATTCCATTCCATTCCATTCCATTCCATTGCATTCCATTCCATTCCATTCCATTCCATTCCATTCCATTCCATTCCATTCCATTCCATTCCATTCTATTGCATTCCATTCCATTCCATTCCATTCCGTTCTACTCGGGTTGATTCCAATCTATTCCATTCCATTCCATTCCATTCCATTCCATTAAATTTTATTCCATTCCATTCCATTCCATTCCTTTCCTTTCCATTCCATTCCATTCCATTCCAATCCATTCCATTCTACTCGGTTTGATTCCATTCCATTCCATTCCATTCCATTCCATTCCATTCCATTCCATTCCATTCCTTTCGATTCCATTCCATTCCATTCCATTCCATTGCATTCCATTCCATTCCATTCCATTCCATTCCATTCCATTCCATTCCATTCCATTCTATTGCATTCCATTCCATTCCATTCCATTCCGTTCTACTCGGGTTGATTCCAATCTATTCCATTCCATTCCATTCCGTTACATTCCATTCCATTCCATTCCATTCCATTCCGTTCCATTCCATTCCATTCCATTCCAGTCCATTCCAATCCATTCCATTCTACTCGGGTTGATTCCATTACATTCCATTCCAATCCATTCCATTCTACTCGGGTTGATTCCATTCCATTCCATTCCATTCCATTCCATTCCATTCCATTCCATTCCATTCCATTCCATTCCATTAAATTTTATTCCATTCCATTCCATTCCATTCCTTTCCTTTCCATTCCATTCCATTCCATTCCATTACGTTCTACTCGGGTTGATTTCATTCCATTCCATTCCATTCCATTCCATTCCATTCCATTCGATTCCATTCCATTCCATTTCAATCCATTCCATTCTACTCGGGTTGATTCCATTCCATTCCATTTGATTCCATTCCATTCCATTCCATTCCATTCCATTCCATTCCATTCTGTTCTACTCGGGTTGATTTCATTCTATTCCATTCCATTCCATTCCCTTCCATTCCATTCCATTCAGTTCCTTTCGATTCCAATCCATTCCATTCCTTTAAATTCCATTCCATTCCATTCCATTCCATTCCATTCCATTCCATTCCATTCCATTCCATTCCATTCCATTCTACTCGGGTTGATTCCATTCCATTCCATTCCATTCCATTCCATTCCATTCCATTCCATTCGATTCCTTTCCATTCCATTCCATTCCAATCCATTCCATTCCAATCCATTCCATTCTACTCGGGTAGATTCCATTCCATTACATTCCTTTCCAATCCATTCCATTCCATTCCATTCGATTCCATTCGATTCCATTCCATTCCATTCCATTAAATTCCATTCCATTCCATTCCATTCCATTCCATTCCATTCCATTCCATTCCATTCCATTCCATTCTACTCGGGTTGATTCCATTCCATTCCATTCCATTCCATTCCATTCCATTCCATTCAATTCCATTCCATTCCATTCCATTCCATTCCATTGCATTCCAATCCATTCCATTCTATTCGGGTTGATTTGATTCCATTCCATTCCATTCCATTCCATTTCATTCCATTCCATTCGATTCCATTCCATTCCAATCCATTCCATTCCATTCCATTCCATTTCATTCCATTCCATTCCATTCCATTCCATTCGATTCCATTCCATTCCATTCCGTTCCATTCCTTTCTATTCGATTCCATTCCATTCCATTCCATTCCATTCCATTCCATTCCATTCAATTCCATTCCATTCCATTCCATTCCATTCTATACCATTCCATTCCATTCGATTCCATTCGATTCCATTCGATTCCATTCCATTCCATTCCATTAAATTCCATTCCATTCCATTCCATTCCATTCCATTCCATTCCATTCCATTCCATTCCATTCCATTCTACTCGGGTTGATTCCATTCCATTCCATTCCATTCCATTCCATTCCATTCCATTCCATTCCATTCCATTCGATTCGATTCCATTCAATTCCATTCCATTCCATTCCATTCCAATCCAGTCCATTCTACTCGGGTTGATTTGATTCCATTCCATTCCATTCCATTCCATTCCATTCCATTCCATTCCATTCCATTCCATTCCATTCCATTCCGTTCGATTCCATTCCATTCCATTCCAATCCATTCCATTCAACTCGGGTTGATTTGATTCCATTCCATTCCATTCCATTCCATTCCATTCGATTCCATTCGATTCCATTCCATTCCATTCCATTAAATTCCATTCCATTCCATTCCATTCCATTCCATTCCATTCCATTCCATTCCATTCCATTCCATTCCGTTCTACTCGGGTTGATTCCATTCCATTCCATTCCATTCCATTCCATTCCATTCCATTCCATTCCATTCCATTCCATTCCATTCCATTCCATTCCATTCCAATCCAGTCCATTCTACTCGGGTTGATTTGATTCCATTCCATTCCATTCCATTCCATTCCATTCCATTCCATTCCATTCCATTCCAATCCATTCCATTCAACCCGGGTTGATTTGATTCCATTCCATTCCATTCCATTCCATTCCATTCCATTCCATTCCATTCCAGTCCATTCCAATCCATTCCATTCTACTCGGGTTGATTCCATTCCATTCCATTCCATTCCATTCCATTCCATTCCAATCCATTCCATTCTACTCGGGTTGATTCCATTCCATTCCATTCCATTCTATTCCACTCCATTCCATTTCATTCCTTTCCATTCCATTCCATTCCATTCCAATCCATTCCATTCTTCTCTGGTTTATTCCATTCCATTCCATTCCATTCCATTCCATTCCATTCCATTCCATTCCATTCCATTCCAATCCATTCCATTCTACTCGGGTTGATTCCATTCCGTTCCTTTCCATTCCATTCCATTCCATTCCATTCCGTTCCATTCCATTCCATTCCATTCCATTCGTTTCCATTCCTTTCCATTCCATTCCATTCCATTCCATTCCATTCCGTTCTACTCGGGTTGATCCCATTCTATTCCATTCCATTCCATTCCATTCCATTCGATTCCATTCCACTCCATTCCATTAAATTCCATTCCATTCCATTCCATTCCGTTCCATTCCATTCCATTCCATTCCAATCCATTCCATTCAACTCGGGTTGATTTGATTCCATTCCATTCCATTCCATTCCATTCGATTCCATTCGATTCCATTCCATTCCATTCCATTAAATTCCATTCCATTCCATTCCAGTCCATTCCATTCCATTCCATTCCATTCCATTCCATTCCATTCCGTTCTACTCGGGTTGATTCCATTCCATTCCATTCCATTCCATTCCATTCCATTCCATTCCACTCCATTCCATTCCATTCGATTCCATTCAAATCCATTCCATTCCATTCCGTTCCATTCCAATCCATTCCATTCTACTCGGGTTTATTCCATTCCATTTCATTCCATTCCATTCCATTCCATTCCATTCCATTCCAATCCATTCCATTCTACTCGGGTTGATTCCATTCCATTCCATTCCATTCCATTCCATTCCATTCCATTCCGTTCCATTACAATCCATTCCATTCTACTCGGGTTGATTCCATTCCATTCCATTCCATTCCATTCCATTCCATTCCATTCCAATCCATTCCGTTCTACTCGGGTTGATTCCATTCCATCCCATTCCATTCCATTCCATTCCATTCCATTTCAATCCATTCCATTCTCCTCGGGTTGATTCCATTCCATTCCATTCCATTCCATTCCATTCCATTCCATTCCATTCCATTCCATTCCATTCCAATCCATTCCATTCAACTCGGGTTGATTCCATTCAATTCCATTCCATTCCATTCCATTCCATTCCATTAAATTTTATTCCATTCCATTCCATTCCATTCCATTCCATTCCATTCTATTCTATTGCATTCCATTCCATTCCATTCCATTCTGTTCTACTCGGGTTGATTCCAATCTATGCCATTCCATTCCATTCCGTTCCATTCCATTCCATTCCATTCCATTCCATTCCGTTCCATTCCATTCCTTTCCATTCCAGTCCATTCCAATCCATTCCATTCTACTCGGGTTGATTCCATTCCATTCCATTCCATTCCATTCCATTCCATTCCATTCCATTCCAATCCATTCCATTCTACTTGTGTTGATTCCATTCCATTCCATTCCATTCCATTCCATTCCATTCCATTCCATTCGGTTCCATTCCATTGCATTCCATTAAATTTTATTCCATTCCATTCCATTCCATTCCTTTCCTTTCCATTCCATTCCATTCCATTCCATTACGTTGTACTCGGGTTGATTTCATTCCATTCCATTCCATTCCATTCCATTCCATTCCACTCGATTCCATTCCATTCCATTCCATTCCATTCCATTCCATTCCATTCCAATCCATTCCGTTCTACTCGGGTTGATTCCATTCCTTTCCATTCCATTCCATTCCATTCCATTCCATTCCATTCCATTCCATTTCAATCCATTCCATTCTACTCGGGTTGATTCCATTCCATTCCATTCCATTCCATTCCATTCCATTCCATTCCATTCCATTCCATTCCATTCCAATCCATTCCATTCTACTCGGGTTGATTCCATTCCATTCCATTCCATTCCATTCCATTCCATTCCATTCCATTCCATTCCAATCCATTCCATTCAACTCGGGTTGATTCCATTCAATTCCATTCCATTCCATTCCATTCCATTCCATTAAATTTTATTCCATTCCATTCCATTCCATTCCTTTCCATTCCATTCCATTCCATTCCATTCCATTCCATTACGTTCTACTCGGGTTGATTTCATTCCATTCCATTCCATTCCATTCAATTCCATTCCATTCCATTCCATTCCTTTCGATTCCATACGATTCCATTCCATTCCATTCCATTCCAACCCATTCCGTTTTACTCGGGTTGATTCCATTCCATTCCATTCCATTCCATTCGATTCCATTCCATTCCATTTCAATCCATTCCATTCTACTCGGGTTGATTCCATTCCATTCCATTCCATTCCATTCCATTCCATTCCATTCCATTCCATTCCAGTCCATTCCTATCCATTCCATTCTACTCGGGTTGATTCCATTCCGTTCCATTCCATTCCATTCCATTCCATTCCATTCCATTCCTTTCGATTCCATTCCATTCCATTCCATTCCATTCCATTCCATTCCATTCCATTCCATTCCATTCCATTCTATTGCATTCCATTCCATTCCATTCCATTCCGTTCTACTCGGGTTGATTCCAATCTATTCCATTCCATTCCATTCCGTTACATTCCATTCCATTCCATTCCATTCCATTCCGTTCCATTCCATTCCATTCCATTCCAGTCCATTCCAATCCATTCCATTCTACTCGGGTTGATTCCATTCCATTCCATTCCATTCCATTCCATTCCATTCCATTCCATTCCATTCCATTACATTCCATTCCAATCCATTCCATTCTACTCGGGTTGATTCCATTCCATTCCATTCCATTCCATTCCATTCCATTCCATTCCATTCCATTCCATTCCATTCCATTCCATTCGATTCCATTCCATTCCATTCCATTCCATTCCATTCCATTCCATTCCATTCCATTCCATTAAATTTTATTCCATTCCATTCCATTCCATTCCTTTCCTTTCCATTCCATTCCATTCCTTTCCATTCCATTCCATTCGATTCCATTCCATTCCATTCCATTCCAATCCATTCCGTTCTACTCGGGTTGATTCCATTCCATTCCATTCCATTCCATTCCATTCCATTCCATTCCATTCCATTCCATTCCTTTCGATTCCATTCCATTCCATTCCATTCCATTCCATTCCATTCCATTCCTTTCGATTCCATTCCATTCCATTCCATTCCATTCCATTCCATTCCATTCCATTCCATTCCATTCCATTCCATTCTATTGCATTCCATTCCATTCCATTCCATTCCGTTCTACTCGGTTTGATTCCAATCTATTCTATTCCATTGCATTCCGTTACATTCCATTCCGTTCCATTCCATTCCATTCCGTTCCATTCCATTCCATTCCATTCCAGTCCATTCCAATCCATTCCATTCTACTCGGGTTGATTCCATTCCATTCCATTCCATTCCATTCCATTCCATTACATTCCATTCCAATCCATTCCATTCTACTCTGGTTGATTCCATTCCATTCCATTCCATTCCATTCCATTCCATTCCATTCCATTCCATTCCATTCCATTCCATTCGATTCCATTCCATTCCATTCCATTCCATTAAATTTTATTCCATTCCATTCCATTCCATTCCTTTCCTTTCCATTCCATTCCATTCCATTCCATTCCATTCCATTCGATTCCATTCCATTCCATTCCATTCCAATCCATTCCGTTCTACTCGGGTTGATTCCATTCCATTCCATTCCATTCCATTCCATTCCATTCCATTCCATTCCATTCCATTCGATTCCATTCGATTCCATTCCATTCCATTCCTTTAAATTCCCTTCCATTCCATTCCATTCCATTAAATTCCATTGCATTCCATTCCATTCCATTCCGTTCTACTCGGGTTGATTCCATTCCATTCCATTCCATTCCATTCCATTCCATTCCATTCCATTCCATTCCATTCCGTTCGATTCCATTCCATTCCATTCCATTCCAATCCATTCCATTCTACTTGGGTTGATTCCATTCCATTCCATTCCATTCCATTCCATTCCATTCCATTCCATTCCATTCCATTCCATTCCATTCTACTCGGGTTGATTTGATTCCATTCCATTCCATTCCATTCCATTCCAGTCCAGTCCAGTCCATTCCAATCCATTCCATTCTACTCGGGTTGATTCCATTCCATTCCATTCCATTCCATTCCATTCCATTCCATTCCATTCCAATCCATTCCATTCTACTCGGGTTGATTCCATTCCATTCCATTCCATTCTATTCCACTCCATTCCATTTCATTCCATTCCATTCCATTTCATTCCATTCCATTCCATTCCATTCCATTCCATTCCATTCCATTCCAATCCATTCCATTCTACTCGGGTTGATTTGATTCCATTCCATTCCATTCCATTCCATTCCATTCCATTCCATTCCATTCCATTCCAGTCCATTCCAATCCATTCCATTCTACTCGGCTTGATTTGATTCCATTCCATTCCATTCCATTCCATTCCAGTCCATTCCAATCCATTCCATTCTTCTCGGGTTGATTCCATTCCATTCCATTCCATTCCATTCCATTCCGTAATACTCTGGTTGAATTCATTCCTTTCCATTGCATTCCATTCCATTCCATTCCATTCTATGCCATTCTATTCCATTCCATTCCATTTCAATCCATTCCGTTCTACTCGGGTTGATTCCATTCCATTCCATTCCATTCCATTCCATTCCATTCCATTCCAGCCCATTCCAATCCATTCCATTCTACTCGGGTTGATTCCATTCGATTCCATTCCATTCCATTGGATTCCATTCCATTCCATTCCATTCCATTCCGTTCCATTCGATTCGATTCCATTCCATTCCAATCCATTCCATTCCATTCCATTCCATTCCATTCCATTCCTTTCCATTCCATTGGATTCCATTCCATTCCATTCCATTCCATTCCATTCCATTCCATTCCATTCCACTCCATTCCATTCCATTCCATTCCATTCCATTCCGTTCTACTCGGGTTGATTCTATTCCATTCCATTCCATTCCATTCCATTCCATTGCATTCCATTCCATTCCATTCCATTCCAGTCCATTGCAATCCATTCCATTCTACTCGGTTTGATTCCATTCCATTCCATTCCATTCCATTCCATTCCATTCCATTCCATTCCTTTCGATTCCATTCCATTCCATTCCATTCCATTCCATTGCATTCCATTCCATTCCATTCCATTCCATTCCATTCCATTCCATTCCATTCCATTCCATTCCATTCCATTCTATTGCATTCCATTCCATTCCATTCCATTCCGTTCTACTCGGGTTGATTCCAATCTATTCCATTCCATTCCATTCCATTCCATTCCATTAAATTTTATTCCATTCCATTCCATTCCATTCCTTTCCTTTCCATTCCATTCCATTCCATTCCAATCCATTCCATTCTACTCGGTTTGATTCCATTCCATTCCATTCCATTCCATTCCATTCCATTCCATTCCATTCCATTCCTTTCGATTCCATTCCATTCCATTCCATTCCATTGCATTCCATTCCATTCCATTCCATTCCATTCCATTCCATTCCATTCCATTCCATTCCATTCCATTCCATTCTATTGCATTCCATTCCATTCCATTCCATTCCGTTCTACTCGGGTTGATTCCAATCTATTCCATTCCATTCCATTCCGTTACATTCCATTCCATTCCATTCCATTCCATTCCGTTCCATTCCATTCCATTCCATTCCAGTCCATTCCAATCCATTCCATTCTACTCGGGTTGATTCCATTACATTCCATTCCAATCCATTCCATTCTACTCGGGTTGATTCCATTCCATTCCATTCCATTCCATTCCATTCCATTCCATTCCATTCCATTCCATTCCATTCCATTAAATTTTATTCCATTCCATTCCATTCCATTCCTTTCCTTTCCATTCCATTCCATTCCATTCCATTACGTTCTACTCGGGTTGATTTCATTCCATTCCATTCCATTCCATTCCATTCCATTCCATTCGATTCCATTCCATTCCTTTTCAATCCATTCCATTCTACTCGGGTTGATTCCATTCCATTCCATTTGATTCCATTCCATTCCATTCCATTCCATTCCATTCCATTCCATTCTGTTCTACTCGGGTTGATTTCATTCTATTCCATTCCATTCCATTCCCTTCCATTCCATTCCATTCAGTTCCTTTCGATTCCAATCCATTCCATTCCTTTAAATTCCATTCCATTCCATTCCATTCCATTCCATTCCATTCCATTCCATTCCATTCCATTCCATTCCATTCCATTCCATTCTACTCGGGTTGATTACATTCCATTCCATTCCATTCCATTCCATTCCATTCCATTCCATTCCATTCCATTCCAATCCATTCCATTCCAATCCATTCCATTCTACTCGGGTAGATTCCATTCCATTACATTCCTTTCCAATCCATTCCATTCCATTCCATTCGATTCCATTCGATTCCATTCC
>NC_073241.2:18510000-18515000 GCF_029281585.2 Gorilla gorilla gorilla
TTCCATTCCATTCCATTCCATTCCAATCCATTCCATTCTACTCGGGTTGATTCCATTCCATTCCATTCCATTCCATTCCATTCCATTCCATTCCATTCAATTCCATTCCATTCCATTCCTTTCCATTCCATTCTATACCATTCCATTCCATTCGATTCCATTCGTTTCCATTCGATTCCATTCCATTCCATTCCATTAAATTCCATTCCATTCCATTCCATTCCATTCCATTCCATTCCATTCCATTCCATTCCATTCCATTCCGTTCTACTCGGGTTGATTCCATTCCATTCCATTCCATTCCATTCCGTTCCATTCCATTCCATTCCATTCCATTCAATTCCATTCCATTCCATTCCATTCCAATCCTGTCCATTCTACTCGGGTTGATTTGATTCCATTCCATTCCATTCCATTCCATTCCATTCCATTCCATTCCAGTCCATTCCAATCCATTCTATTCTACTCGGCTTGATTTGATTCCATTCCATTCCATTCCATTCCATTCCAGTCCATTCCAATCCATTCCATTCTTCTCGGGTTGATTCCATTCCATTCCATTCCATTCCATTCCATTCCATTCCGTTCTACTCTGGTTGAATTCATTCCTTTCCATTGCATTCCATTCCATTCCATTCCATTCTATGCCATTCGATTCCATTCCATTCCATTTCAATCCATTCCGTTCTACTCGGGTTGATTCCATTCCTTTCCATTCCATTCCATTCCATTCCATTCCAGTCCATTCCAATCCATTCCATTCTACTCGGGTTGATTCCATTCGATTCCATTCCATTCCATTGGATTCCATTCCATTCCATTCCTTTCCATTCCGTTCCATTCGATTCGATTCCATTCCATTCCAATCCATTCCATTCCATTCCATTCCATTCCATTCCATTCCATTCCTTTCCATTCCATTGGATTCCATTCCATTCCATTCCATTCCATTCCATTCCATTCCATTCCATTCCATTCCTTTCCATTCCATTCCATTCCATTCCGTTCTACTCGGTTGATTCCATTCTATTCCATTCCATTCCATTCCATTCCATTCCATTCCATTCCATTCCAATCCAATCCATTCCATTCCATTCCATTCCGTTCGATTCCATTCCATACCATTCCAATCCAATCCATTCCATTCTACTCGGGTTGATTCCATTCCATTCCATTCCATTCCATTCCATTCCATTCCATTCCGTTCCATTCCAATCCATTCCATTCTATTCGGGTTGATTCCATTCCATTCCATTCCATTCCATTCCATTCCATTCCATTCCATTCCAATCCATTCCATTCTACTCGGGTTGATTCCATTCCATTCCATTCCATTCCATTCCATTCCATTCCATTCCATTCCATTCCATTCCAATCCATTCCATTCTACTCGGGTTGATTCCATTCCATTCAATTCCATTCCATTCCATTCCATTCCATTCCATTAAATTTTATTCCATTCCATTCCATTCCATTCCTTTCCATTCCATTCCATTCCATTACGTTCTACTCGGGTTGATTTCATTTCATTCCATTCCATTCCATTCCATTCCATTCCATTCCATTCCATTCCATTCCATTCCATTCCATTCCATTCCATTCCTTTCGATTCCATACGATTCCATTCCATTCCATTCCATTCCAATCCATTCCGTTCTACTCGGGTTGATTCCATTCCATTCCATTCCATTCCATTCGATTCCATTCCATTCCATTTCAATCCATTCCATTCTACTCGGGTTGATTCCATTCCATTCCATTCCATTCCATTCCATTCCATTCCATTCCATTACTTTCCTTTCCATTCCATTCCATTCCATTCCATTACGTTCTACTCGGGTTGATTTCATTCCATGCCATTCCATTCCATTCCAATCCAATCCATTCCGTTCTACTCGGGTTGATTCCATTCCATTCCATTCCATTCCATTCGATTCCATTCCATTCCATTTCAATCCATTCCATTCTACTCGGGTTGATTCCATTCCATTCCATTCCATTCCATTCCATTCCATTCCATTCCATTCCATTCCATTCCATTGAATTCCATTAGATTCCATTCCATTCCATTCCATTCCATTCCAATCCATTCCATTCTACTCGGGTTCATTCCATTCCATTCCATGCCATTCCATTCCATTCCAATCCAATCCATTCCGTTCTACTCGGGTTGATTCCATTCTATTCCACTCCATTCCATTCGATTCCATTTTTTTCCATTCGATTCCATTCCATTCCATTCCATTCTATTCTATTGAATTCCATTCCATTCCATTCCATTCCATTGTATTCCAATCCATTCCTTTCTACTCGGGTTGATTCCATTCCATTCCATTCCGTTCCACTCCATTCCATTCCTTTCCATTCCATTCCATTTCATTGCATTTCAATCCATTCCATTCTACTCGGGTTGATTCCATTCCATTCCATTCCATTCCATTCCATTCCATTCCGTTCCATTCCATTCCATTCCATTTGATTCCATTCAATTCCATTCCATTCCATTCCATTCCAATCCTGTCCATTCTACTCGGGTTGATTTGTTTCCATTCCATTCCATTCCATTCCATTCCATTCCATTCCATTCCATTCCATTCCATTCCATTCCATTCGATTCCATTCCATTCCATTCCAATCCATTCCATTCAACTCGGGTTGATTTGATTCCACTCCATTCCATTCCAATCCATTCCATTCCATTCGATTCCATTCGATTCCATTCCATTCCATTCCATTAAATTCCATTCCATTCCATTCCATTCCATTCCATTCCATTCCATTCCATTCCATTCCATTCCATTCCATTCCGTTCTACTCGGGTTGATTCCATTCCATTCCATTCCATTCCATTCCATTCCATTCCATTCCATTCCATTCGATTCCATTCAATTCCATTCCATTCCATTCCGTTCCATTCCAATCCACTCCATTCTACTCGGGTTGATTCCATTCCATTCCATTCCATTCCATTCCATTCCAATCCATTCCATTCTACTCGGGTTGATTCCATTCCATTCCATTCCATTCCATTCCATTCCATTCCATTCCATTCCATTCCATTCCATTGAATTCCATTAGATTCCATTCCATTCCATTCCATTCCATTCCAATCCATTCCATTCTACTCGGGTTCATTCCATTCCATTCCATGCCATTCCATTCCATTCCAATCCAATCCATTCCGTTCTACTCGGGTTGATTCCATTCTATTCCACTCCATTCCATTCGATTCCATTTTTTTCCATTCGATTCCATTCCATTCCATTCCATTCTATTCTATTGAATTCCATTCCATTCCATTCCATTCCATTGTATTCCAATCCATTCCTTTCTACTCGGGTTGATTCCATTCCATTCCATTCCGTTCCACTCCATTCCATTCCTTTCCATTCCATTCCATTTCATTGCATTTCAATCCATTCCATTCTACTCGGGTTGATTCCATTCCATTCCATTCCATTCCATTCCATTCCATTCCGTTCCATTCCATTCCATTCCATTCGATTCCATTCAATTCCATTCCATTCCATTCCATTCCAATCCTGTCCATTCTACTCGGGTTGATTTGATTCCATTCCATTCCATTCCATTCCATTCCATTCCATTCCATTCCATTCCATTCCATTCCATTCGATTCCATTGCATTCCATTCCAATCCATTCCATTCAACTCGGGTTGATTTGATTCCACTCCTTTCCATTCCAATCCATTCCATTCCATTCGATTCCATTCGATTCCATTCCATTCCATTCCATTAAATTCCATTCCATTCCATTCCATTCCATTCCATTCCATTCCATTCCATTCCATTCCATTCCATTCCATTCCATTCCGTTCTACTCGGGTTGATTCCATTCCATTCCATTCCATTCCATTCCATTCCATTCCATTCCATTCCATTCCATTCGATTCCATTCAATTCCATTCCATTCCATTCCGTTCCATTCCAATCCACTCCATTCTACTCGGGTTGATTCCATTCCATTCCATTCCATTCCATTCCATTCCAATCCATTCCATTCTACTCGGGTTGATTCCATTCCATTCCATTCCATTCCATTACATTATATTCCATTCCATTCCGTTCCATTCCAATCCATTCCATTCTACTCGGGTTGATTCCATTCCATTCCATTCCATTCCATTCCATTCCATTCCATTCCATTCCATTCCAATCCATTCCATTCAACTCGGGTTGATTCCATTCAATTCCATTCCATTCCATTCCATTCCATTAAATTTTATTCCATTCCATTCCATTCCATTCCTTTCCATTCCATTCCATTCCATTACGTTCTACTCGGGTTGATTTCATTCCATTCCATTCCATTCCATTCCATTCCATTCCTTTCCATTCCATTCCATTCCTTTCGATTCCATTCCATTCCATTCCATTCCATTCCATTCCAATCCATTCCATTCTACTCGGGTTGATTCCATTCCATTCCATTCCATTCCATTCCATTCCATTCCATTCCATTCCAATCCATTCCGTTCTACTCGGGTTGATTCCATTCCATTCCATTCCATTCCATTCCATTCCATTCCATTCCATTCAATTCCATTCCATTCCATTCCTTTCCATTCCATTCTATACCATTCCATTCCATTCGATTCCATTCGTTTCCATTCGATTCCATTCCATTCCATTCCATTAAATTCCATTCCATTCCATTCCATTCCATTCCATTCCATTCCATTCCATTCCATTCCATTCCATTCCATTCCATTCCATTCCGTTCTACTCGGGTTGATTCCATTCCATTCCATTCCATTCCATTCCATTCGATTCCATTCGATTCCATTCAATTCCATTCCATTCCATTCCGTTCCATTCCAATCCACTCCATTCTACTCGGGTTGATTCCATGCCATTCCATTCCATTCCATTCCATTCCAATCCATTCCGTTCTACTCGGGTTGATTCCATTCCATTCCATTCCATTCCATTCCATTCCATTCCATTCAATTCCATTCCATTCCATTCCTTTCCATTCCAT
>NC_073241.2:18520000-18580000 GCF_029281585.2 Gorilla gorilla gorilla
TCCATTCCATTCCATTCCATTCCATTCCATTCCATTCCATTCCATTCCATTCCATTCCATTCCATTCCAATCCTGTCCATTCTACTCGGGTTGATTTGATTCCATTCCATTCCATTCCATTCCATTCCATTCCATTCCATTCCATTCCATTCCATTCCATTCCAATCCATTCCATTCAACTCGGGTTGATTTGATTCCATTCCATTCCATTCCATTCCATTCCATTCCATTCGATTCCATTCGATTCCATTCCATTCCATTCCATTAAATTCCATTCCATTCCATTCCATTCCATTCCATTCCATTCCATTCCATTCCATTCCGTTCTACTCGGGTTGATTCCATTCCATTCCATTCCATTCCATTCCATTCCATTCCATTCCATTCCATTCGATTCCATTCAATTCCATTCCATTCCATTCCGTTCCATTCCAATCCACTCCATTCTACTCGGGTTGATTCCATTCCATTCCATTCCATTCCATTCCATTCCAATCCATTCCATTCTACTCGGGTTGATTCCATTCCATTCCATTCCATTCCATTCCATTCCATTCCATTCCGTTCCATTCCAATCCATTCCATTCTACTCAGGTTGATTCCATTCCATTCCATTCCATTCCATTCCATTCCATTCCATTCCAATCCATTCCATTCTACTCGGGTTGATTCCATTCCATTCCATTCCATTCCATTCCATTCCATTCCATTCAATTCCATTCCATTCCATTCCTTTCCATTCCATTCTATACCATTCCATTCCATTCGATTCCATTCGTTTCCATTCGATTCCATTCCATTCCATTCCATTAAATTCCATTCCATTCCATTCCATTCCATTCCATTCCATTCCATTCCATTCCATTCCATTCCATTCCATTCCATTCCGTTCTACTCGGGTTGATTCCATTCCATTCCATTCCATTCCATTCCGTTCCATTCCATTCCATTCCATTCGATTCCATTCAATTCCATTCCATTCCATTCCATTCCAATCCTGTCCATTCTACTCGGGTTGATTTGATTCCATTCCATTCCATTCCATTCCATTCCATTCCATTCCATTCCAGTCCATTCCAATCCATTCTATTCTACTCGGCTTGATTTGATTCCATTCCATTCCATTCCATTCCATTCCAGTCCATTCCAATCCATTCCATTCTTCTCGGGTTGATTCCATTCCATTCCATTCCATTCCATTCCATTCCATTCCGTTCTACTCTGGTTGAATTCATTCCTTTCCATTGCATTCCATTCCATTCCATTCCATTCTATGCCATTCGATTCCATTCCATTCCATTTCAATCCATTCCGTTCTACTCGGGTTGATTCCATTCCTTTCCATTCCATTCCATTCCATTCCATTCCAGTCCATTCCAATCCATTCCATTCTACTCGGGTTGATTCCATTCGATTCCATTCCATTCCATTGGATTCCATTCCATTCCATTCCATTCCATTCCGTTCCATTCGATTCGATTCCATTCCATTCCAATCCATTCCATTCCATTCCATTCCATTCCATTCCATTCCTTTCCATTCCATTGGATTCCATTCCATTCCATTCCATTCCATTCCATTCCATTCCATTCCTTTCCATTCCATTCCATTCCATTCCGTTCTACTCGGTTGATTCCATTCTATTCCATTCCATTCCATTCGATTCCATTCCATTCCATTCCAATCCAATCCATTCCATTCCATTCCATTCCGTTCGATTCCATTCCATTCCATTCCAATCCAATCCATTCCATTCTACTCGGGTTGATTCCATTCCATTCCATTCCATTCCATTCCATTCCATTCCATTCCGTTCCATTCCAATCCATTCCATTCTAGTCGGGTTGATTCCATTCCATTCCATTCCATTCCATTCCATTCCATTCCATTCCAATCCATTCCATTCTACTCGGGTTGATTCCATTCCATTCCATTCCATTCCATTCCATTCCATTCCATTCCATTCCATTCCATTCCATTCCATTCCATTCCATTCCAATCCATTCCATTCTACTCGGGTTGATTCCATTCCATTCCATTCCATTCCATTCCATTCCATTCCATTCCATTAAATTTTATTCCATTCCATTCCATTCCATTCCTTTCCATTCCATTCCATTCCATTACGTTCTACTCGGGTTGATTTCATTCCATTCCATTCCATTCCATTCCATTCCATTCCATTCCATTCCATTCCATTCCATTCCATTCCTTTCGATTCCATACGATTCCATTCCATTCCATTTCATTCCAATCCATTCCGTTCTACTCGGGTTGATTCCATTCCATTCCATTCCATTCCATTTGATTCCATTCCATTCCATTTCAATCCATTCCATTCTACTCGGGTTGATTCCATTCCATTCCATTCCATTCCATTCCATTCCATTCCATTCCATTCCATTACTTTCCTTTTCATTCCATTCCATTCCATTCCATTTCGTTCTACTCGGGTTGATTTCATTCCATGCCATTCCATTCCATTCCAATCCAATCCATTCCGTTCTACTCGGGTTGATTCCATTCCATTCCATTCCATTCCATTCGATTCCATTCCATTCCATTTCAATCCATTCCATTCTACTCGGGTTGATTCCATTCCATTCCATTCCATTCCATTCCATTCCATTCCATTCCATTCCATTCCATTCCATTCCATTGAATTCCATTAGATTCCATTCCATTCCATTCCATTCCATTCCAATCCATTCCATTCTACTCGGGTTCATTCCATTCCATTCCATTCCATTCCATTCCATTCCATTCCATTCCTTTCCATTCCATTCGGTTCCATTCGGTTCCATTCGATTACATTCCATTTCAATCCATTCCATTCCATTCCGTTCCGTTCCGTTCCGTTTCGTTCGTTCCGTTCTATTCGGGTTGATTCCATTCTATTCCACTCCATTCCATTCGATTCCATTGGTTTCCATTCGATTCCATTCCATTCCATTCCATTCTATTCTATTGAATTCCATTCCATTCCATTCCATTCCATTGTATTCCAATCCATTCCTTTCTACTCGGGTTGATTCCATTCCATTCCATTCCGTTCCACTCCATTCCATTCCTTTCCATTCCATTCCATTTCATTGCATTTCAATCCATTCCATTCTACTCGGGTTGATTCCATTCCATTCCATTCCATTCCATTCCATTCCGTTCCATTCCATTCCATTCCATTCGATTCCATTCAATTCCATTCCATTCCATTCCATTCCAATCCTGTCCATTCTACTCGGGTTGATTTGATTCCATTCCATTCCATTCCATTCCATTCCATTCCATTCCATTCCATTCCATTCCATTCCATTCCATTCCATTCGATTCCATTCCATTCCATTCCAATCCATTCCATTCAACTCGGGTTGATTTGATTCCATTCCATTCCATTCCAATCCATTCCATTCCATTCGATTCCATTCGATTCCATTCCATTCCATTCCATTAAATTCCATTCCATTCCATTCCATTCCATTCCATTCCATTCCATTCCATTCCATTCCATTCCATTCCATTCCGTTCTACTCGGGTTGATTCCATTCCATTCCATTCCATTCCATTCCATTCCATTCCATTCCATTCCATTCCATTCCATTCCATTCAATTCCATTCCATTCCATTCCGTTCCATTCCAATCCACTCCATTCTACTCGGGTTGATTCCATTCCATTCCATTCCATTCCATTCCATTCCAATCCATTCCATTCTACTCGGGTTGATTCCATTCCATTCCATTCCATTCCATTCCATTCCATTCCATTCCGTTCCATTCCAATCCATTCCATTCTACTCGGGTTGATTCCATTCCATTCCATTCCATTCCATTCCATTCCATTTCATTCCATTCCATTCCTATCCATTCCATTCAACTCGGGTTGATTCCATTCAATTCCATTCCATTCCATTCCATTCCATTAAATTTTATTCCATTCCATTCCATTCCATTCCTTTCCATTCCATTCCATTCCATTACGTTCTACTCGGGTTGATTCCATTCCATTCCATTCCATTCCATTCCATTCCATTCCATTCCATTCCATTCCAGTCCATTCCAATCCATTCCATTCTACTCGGGTTGATTCCATTCCATTCCATTCCATTCCATTCCATTCCATTCCATTCCTTACGATTCCATTCCATTCCATTCCATTCCATTCCATTCCATTCCATTCCATTCCATTCCATTCTATTGCATTCCATTCCATTCCATTCCATTCTGTTCTACTCGGGTTGATTCCAATCTGTTCCATTCCATTCCATTCCGTTACATTCCATTCCATTCCATTCCATTCCATTCCGTTCCATTCCATTCCATTCCATTCCAGTCCATTCCAATCCATTCAATTCTACTCGGGTTGATTCCATTCCATTCCATTCCATTCCATTCCATTCCATTCCATTCCATTCCATTCCGTTCCATTCCATTCCAATCCATTCCATTCTACTTGTGTTGATTCCATTCCATTCCATTCCATTCCATTCCATTCCATTCCATTCCCTTCGGTTCCATTCCATTCCATTCCATTCCATTCCATTCCATTCCATTAAATTTTATTCCATTCCATTCCATTCCATTCCTTTCCTTTCCATTCCATTCCATTCCATTCCATTACGTTGTACTCGGGTTGATTCCATTCCATTCCATTCCATTCCATTCCATTCCATTCCATTCCATTCCATTCCATTCCATTCCATTCCGTTCTACTCGGGTTGATTCCATTCCATTCCATTCCATTCCATTCCATTCCATTCCATTCCATTCCATTCCATTCCATTCCATTCAATTCGATTCCATTCCATTCCATTCCAATCCAGTCCATTCTACTCGGGTTGATTTGATTCCATTCCATTCCATTCCATTCCATTCCATTCCATTCCATTCCATTCCATTCCATTCCATTCCATTCCATTCCATTCCAATCCATTCCATTCAACTCGGGTTGATTTGATTCCATTCCATTCCATTCCTTTCCATTCCATTCCATTCGATTCCATTCGATTCCATTCCATTCCATTCCATTAAATTCCATTCCATTCCATTCCATTCCATTCCATTCCATTCCATTCCATTCCGTTCTACTCGGGTTGATTCCATTCCATTCCATTCCATTCCATTCCATTCCATTCCATTCGATTCCATTCAATTCCATTCCATTCCATTCCGTTCCATTCCAATCCACTCCATTCTACTCGGGTTGATTCCATTCCATTCCATTCCATTCCATTCCATTCCATTCCATTCCATTCCATTCCATTACTTTCCTTTTCATTCCATTCCATTCCATTCCATTTCGTTCTACTCGGGTTGATTTCATTCCATGCCATTCCATTCCATTCCAATCCAATCCATTCCGTTCTACTCGGGTTGATTCCATTCCATTCCATTCCATTCCATTCGATTCCATTCCATTCCATTTCAATCCATTCCATTCTACTCGGGTTGATTCCATTCCATTCCATTCCATTCCATTCCATTCCATTCCATTCCATTCCATTCCATTCCATTGAATTCCATTAGATTCCATTCCATTCCATTCCATTCCATTCCAATCCATTCCATTCTACTCGGGTTCATTCCATTCCATTCCATTCCATTCCATTCCATTCCATTCCATTCCTTTCCATTCCATTCGGTTCCATTCGGTTCCATTCGATTACATTCCATTTCAATCCATTCCATTCCATTCCGTTCCGTTCCGTTCCGTTTCGTTCGTTCCGTTCTATTCGGGTTGATTCCATTCTATTCCACTCCATTCCATTCGATTCCATTGGTTTCCATTCGATTCCATTCCATTCCATTCCATTCTATTCTATTGAATTCCATTCCATTCCATTCCATTCCATTGTATTCCAATCCATTCCTTTCTACTCGGGTTGATTCCATTCCATTCCATTCCGTTCCACTCCATTCCATTCCTTTCCATTCCATTCCATTTCACTGCATTTCAATCCATTCCATTCTACTCGGGTTGATTCCATTCCATTCCATTCCATTCCATTCCATTCCATTCCGTTCCATTCCATTCCATTCCATTCGATTCCATTCAATTCCATTCCATTCCATTCCATTCCAATCCTGTCCATTCTACTCGGGTTGATTTGATTCCATTCCATTCCATTCCATTCCATTCCATTCCATTCCATTCCATTCCATTCCATTCCATTCCATTCCATTCGATTCCATTCCATTCCATTCCAATCCATTCCATTCAACTCGGGTTGATTTGATTCCATTCCATTCCATTCCAATCCATTCCATTCCATTCGATTCCATTCGATTCCATTCCATTCCATTCCATTAAATTCCATTCCATTCCATTCCATTCCATTCCATTCCATTCCATTCCATTCCATTCCATTCCATTCCGTTCTACTCGGGTTGATTCCATTCCATTCCATTCCATTCCATTCCATTCCATTCCATTCCATTCCATTCCATTCCATTCAATTCCATTCCATTCCATTCCGTTCCATTCCAATCCACTCCATTCTACTCGGGTTGATTCCATTCCATTCCATTCCATTCCATTCCATTCCAATCCATTCCATTCTACTCGGGTTGATTCCATTCCATTCCATTCCATTCCATTCCATTCCATTCCATTCCGTTCCATTCCAATCCATTCCATTCTACTCGGGTTGATTCCATTCCATTCCATTCCATTCCATTCCATTCCATTTCATTCCATTCCATTCCTATCCATTCCATTCAACTCGGGTTGATTCCATTCAATTCCATTCCATTCCATTCCATTCCATTAAATTTTATTCCATTCCATTCCATTCCATTCCTTTCCATTCCATTCCATTCCATTACGTTCTACTCGGGTTGATTCCATTCCATTCCATTCCATTCCATTCCATTCCATTCCATTCCATTCCATTCCAGTCCATTCCAATCCATTCCATTCTACTCGGGTTGATTCCATTCCATTCCATTCCATTCCATTCCATTCCATTCCATTCCTTACGATTCCATTCCATTCCATTCCATTCCATTCCATTCCATTCCATTCCATTCCATTCCATTCCATTCTATTGCATTCCATTCCATTCCATTCCATTCTGTTCTACTCGGGTTGATTCCAATCTGTTCCATTCCATTCCATTCCGTTACATTCCATTCCATTCCATTCCATTCCATTCCGTTCCATTCCATTCCATTCCATTCCAGTCCATTCCAATCCATTCAATTCTACTCGGGTTGATTCCATTCCATTCCATTCCATTCCATTCCATTCCATTCCATTCCATTCCATTCCGTTCCATTCCATTCCAATCCATTCCATTCTACTTGTGTTGATTCCATTCCATTCCATTCCATTCCATTCCATTCCATTCCATTCCCTTCGGTTCCATTCCATTCCATTCCATTCCATTCCATTCCATTCCATTAAATTTTATTCCATTCCATTCCATTCCATTCCTTTCCTTTCCATTCCATTCCATTCCATTCCATTACGTTGTACTCGGGTTGATTCCATTCCATTCCATTCCATTCCATTCCATTCCATTCCATTCCATTCCATTCCATTCCATTCCATTCCGTTCTACTCGGGTTGATTCCATTCCATTCCATTCCATTCCATTCCATTCCATTCCATTCCATTCCATTCCATTCCATTCCATTCAATTCGATTCCATTCCATTCCATTCCAATCCAGTCCATTCTACTCGGGTTGATTTGATTCCATTCCATTCCATTCCATTCCATTCCATTCCATTCCATTCCATTCCATTCCATTCCATTCCATTCCATTCCATTCCAATCCATTCCATTCAACTCGGGTTGATTTGATTCCATTCCATTCCATTCCTTTCCATTCCATTCCATTCGA
The DNA here is from genome assembly GCF_029281585.2 of Gorilla gorilla gorilla. Taxonomy (NCBI): domain Eukaryota; kingdom Metazoa; phylum Chordata; class Mammalia; order Primates; family Hominidae; genus Gorilla; species Gorilla gorilla. The sequence goes on from NC_073241.2 coordinate 18,527,842, forward strand.
TTCCATTCGATTCCATTCCATTCCATTCCATTAAATTCCATTCCATTCCATTCCATTCCATTCCATTCCATTCCATTCCATTCCGTTCTACTCGGGTTGATTCCATTCCATTCCATTCCATTCCATTCCATTCCATTCCATTCGATTCCATTCAATTCCATTCCATTCCATTCCGTTCCATTCCAATCCACTCCATTCTACTCGGGTTGATTCCATTCCATTCCATTCCATTCCATTCCATTCCATTCCATTCCATTCCATTCCATTACTTTCCTTTTCATTCCATTCCATTCCATTCCATTTCGTTCTACTCGGGTTGATTTCATTCCATGCCATTCCATTCCATTCCAATCCAATCCATTCCGTTCTACTCGGGTTGATTCCATTCCATTCCATTCCATTCCATTCGATTCCATTCCATTCCATTTCAATCCATTCCATTCTACTCGGGTTGATTCCATTCCATTCCATTCCATTCCATTCCATTCCATTCCATTCCATTCCATTCCATTCCATTGAATTCCATTAGATTCCATTCCATTCCATTCCATTCCATTCCAATCCATTCCATTCTACTCGGGTTCATTCCATTCCATTCCATTCCATTCCATTCCATTCCATTCCATTCCTTTCCATTCCATTCGGTTCCATTCGGTTCCATTCGATTACATTCCATTTCAATCCATTCCATTCCATTCCGTTCCGTTCCGTTCCGTTTCGTTCGTTCCGTTCTATTCGGGTTGATTCCATTCTATTCCACTCCATTCCATTCGATTCCATTGGTTTCCATTCGATTCCATTCCATTCCATTCCATTCTATTCTATTGAATTCCATTCCATTCCATTCCATTCCATTGTATTCCAATCCATTCCTTTCTACTCGGGTTGATTCCATTCCATTCCATTCCGTTCCACTCCATTCCATTCCTTTCCATTCCATTCCATTTCACTGCATTTCAATCCATTCCATTCTACTCGGGTTGATTCCATTCCATTCCATTCCATTCCATTCCATTCCATTCCGTTCCATTCCATTCCATTCCATTCGATTCCATTCAATTCCATTCCATTCCATTCCATTCCAATCCTGTCCATTCTACTCGGGTTGATTTGATTCCATTCCATTCCATTCCATTCCATTCCATTCCATTCCATTCCATTCCATTCCATTCCATTCCATTCCATTCGATTCCATTCCATTCCATTCCAATCCATTCCATTCAACTCGGGTTGATTTGATTCCATTCCATTCCATTCCAATCCATTCCATTCCATTCGATTCCATTCGATTCCATTCCATTCCATTCCATTAAATTCCATTCCATTCCATTCCATTCCATTCCATTCCATTCCATTCCATTCCATTCCATTCCATTCCGTTCTACTCGGGTTGATTCCATTCCATTCCATTCCATTCCATTCCATTCCATTCCATTCCATTCCATTCCATTCCATTCAATTCCATTCCATTCCATTCCGTTCCATTCCAATCCACTCCATTCTACTCGGGTTGATTCCATTCCATTCCATTCCATTCCATTCCATTCCAATCCATTCCATTCTACTCGGGTTGATTCCATTCCATTCCATTCCATTCCATTCCATTCCATTCCATTCCGTTCCATTCCAATCCATTCCATTCTACTCGGGTTGATTCCATTCCATTCCATTCCATTCCATTCCATTCCATTTCATTCCATTCCATTCCTATCCATTCCATTCAACTCGGGTTGATTCCATTCAATTCCATTCCATTCCATTCCATTCCATTAAATTTTATTCCATTCCATTCCATTCCATTCCTTTCCATTCCATTCCATTCCATTACGTTCTACTCGGGTTGATTCCATTCCATTCCATTCCATTCCATTCCATTCCATTCCATTCCATTCCATTCCAGTCCATTCCAATCCATTCCATTCTACTCGGGTTGATTCCATTCCATTCCATTCCATTCCATTCCATTCCATTCCATTCCTTTCGATTCCATTCCATTCCATTCCATTCCATTCCATTCCATTCCATTCCATTCCATTCCATTCCATTCTATTGCATTCCATTCCATTCCATTCCATTCTGTTCTACTCGGGTTGATTCCAATCTGTTCCATTCCATTCCATTCCGTTACATTCCATTCCATTCCATTCCATTCCATTCCGTTCCATTCCATTCCATTCCATTCCAGTCCATTCCAATCCATTCAATTCTACTCGGGTTGATTCCATTCCATTCCATTCCATTCCATTCCATTCCATTCCATTCCATTCCGTTCCATTCCATTCCAATCCATTCCATTCTACTTGTGTTGATTCCATTCCATTCCATTCCATTCCATTCCATTCCATTCCATTCCGTTCCGTTCCATTCCATTCCATTCCATTCCATTCCATTCCATTCCATTAAATTTTATTCCATTCCATTCCATTCCATTCCTTTCCTTTCCATTCCATTCCATTCCATTCCATTACGTTGTACTCGGGTTGATTCCATTCCATTCCATTCCATTCCATTCCATTCCATTCCATTCCATTCCATTCCATTCCATTCCATTCCGTTCTACTCGGGTTGATTCCATTCCATTCCATTCCATTCCATTCCGTTCCATTCCATTCCATTCCATTCCATTCCATTCCATTCAATTCGATTCCATTCCATTCCATTCCAATCCAGTCCATTCTACTCGGGTTGATTTGATTCCATTCCATTCCATTCCATTCCATTCCATTCCATTCCATTCCATTCCATTCCATTCCATTCCATTCCATTCCATTCCAATCCATTCCATTCAACTCGGGTTGATTTGATTCCATTCCATTCCTTTCCTTTCCATTCCATTCCATTCGATTCCATTCGATTCCATTCCATTCCATTCCATTAAATTCCATTCCATTCCATTCCATTCCATTCCATTCCATTCCATTCCATTCCGTTCTACTCGGGTTGATTCCATTCCATTCCATTCCATTCCATTCCATTCCATTCCATTCGATTCCATTCAATTCCATTCCATTCCATTCCGTTCCATTCCAAACCACTCCATTCTACTCGGGTTGATTCCATTCCATTCCATTCCATTCCATTCCATTCCAATCCATTCCATTCTACTCGGGTTGATTCCATTCCATTCCATTCCATTCCATTCCATTCCATTCCATTCCATTCCGTTCCATTCCAATCCATTCCATTCTACTCGGGTTGATTCCATTCCATTCCATTCCATTCCATTCCATTCCATTCCATTCCATTCCAATCCATTCCGTTCTACTCGGGTTGATTCCATTCCATTCCATTCCATTCCATTCCATTCCATTCAATTCCATTCCATTCCATTCCTTTCCATTCCATTCTATACCATTCCATTCCATTCGATTCCATTCGTTTCCATTCGATTCCATTCCATTCCATTCCATTAAATTCCATTCCATTCCATTCCATTCCATTCCATTCCATTCCATTCCATTCCATTCCGTTCTACTCGGGTTGATTCCATTCCATTCCATTCCATTCCATTCCGTTCCATTCCATTCCTTTCCATTCGATTCCATTCCATTCCATTCCAATCCATTCCATTCAACTCGGGTTGATTTGATTCCATTCCATTCCATTCCATTCCATTCCATTCCATTCGATTCCATTCGATTCCATTCCATTCCATTCCATTAAATTCCATTCCATTCCTTTCCATTCCATTCCATTCCATTCCATTCCATTCCATTCCATTCCGTTCTACTCGGGTTGATTCCATTCCATTCCATTCCATTCCATTCCATTCCATTCCATTCCATTCGATTCCATTCAATTCCATTCCATTCCATTCCGTTCCATTCCAATCCACTCCATTCTACTCGGGTTGATTCCATTCCATTCCATTCCATTCCATTCCATTCCAATCCATTCCATTCTACTCGGGTTGATTCCATTCCATTCCATTCCATTCCATTCCATTCCATTCCATTCCGTTCCATTCCAATCCATTCCATTCTACTCGGGTTGATTCCATTCCATTCCATTCCATTCCATTCCATTCCATTCCATTCCATTCCAATCCATTCCATTCTACTCGGGTTGATTCCATTCCATTCCATTCCATTCCATTCCATTCCATTCCATTCCATTCCATTCCATTCCATTCCAATCCATTCCATTCAACTCGGGTTGATTCCATTCAATTACATTCCATTCCATTCCATTCCATTAAATTTTATTCCATTCCATTCCATTCCATTCCTTTCCATTCCATTCCATTCCATTACGTTCTACTCGTGTTGATTTCATTCCATTCCATTCCATTCCATTCCATTCCATTCCATTCCATTCCATTCCATTCCATTCCTTTCGATTCCATACAATTCCATTCCATTCCATTCCATTCCAATCCATTCCGTTCTACTCGGGTTGATTCCATTCCATCCCATTCCGTTCCATTCCATTCCATTCCATTCCATTCCATTTCAATCCATTCCATTCTCCTCGGGTTGATTCCATTCCATTCCATTCCATTCCATTCCATTCCATTCCATTCCATTCCATTCCAATCCATTCCATTCTACTCGGGTTGATTCCATTCCATTCCATTCCATTCCATTCCATTCCATTCCATTCCATTCCATTCCATTCCATTCCTTTCGATTCCATTCCATTCCATTCCATTCCATTCCATTCCATTCCATTCCATTCCATTCTATTGCATTCCATTCCATTCCATTCCATTCCAATCCATTCCATTCTACTTGTGTTGATTCCATTCCATTCCATTCCATTCCATTCCATTCCATTCCCTTCGGTTCCATTCCATTCCATTCCATTCCATTCCATTCCATTAAATTTTATTCCATTCCATTCCATTCCATTCCTTTCCTTCCCATTCCATTCCATTCCAATCCATTACGTTGTACTCGGGTTGATTTCATTCCATTCCATTCCATTCCATTCCATTCCATTCCATTCCATTCCACTAGATTCCATTCCATTCCATTCCATTCGATTCCATTCCATTCCATTCCATTCCAATCCATTCCGTTCTACTCGGGTTGATTCCATTCCATTCCATTCCATTCCATTCGATTCCATTCCATTCCATTTCAATCCATTCCATTCTACTCGGGTTGATTCCATTCCATTCCATTCCATTCCATTCCATTCCATTCGATTCCATTCCATTCCATTCCATTCCAATCCATTCCGTTCTACTCGGGTTGATTCCATTCCATTCCATTCCATTCCATTCGATTCCATTCCATTCCATTTCAATCCATTCCATTCTACTCGGGTTGATTCCATTCCATTCCATTCCATTCCATTCCATTCCATTCCATTCCATTCCATTCCATTCCATTCCATTCCATTCCATTCAACTCTGGTTGATTTGATTCCATTCCATTCCATTCCAATCCATTCCATTCCATTCGATTCCATTCGATTCCATTCCATTCCATTCCATTAAATTCCATTCCATTCCATTCCATTCCATTCCATTCCATTCCATTCCATTCCATTCCATTCCATTCCATTCCGTTCTACTCGGGTTGATTCCATTCCATTCCATTCCATTCCATTCCATTCCATTCCATTCCATTCCATTCCATTCCATTCCATTCCATTCCATTCAATTCCATTCCATTCCATTCCGTTCCATTCCAATCCACTCCATTCTACTCGGGTTGATTCCATTCCATTCCATTCCATTCCATTCCATTCCAATCCATTCCATTCTACTCGGGTTGATTCCATTCCATTCCATTCCATTCCATTCCATTCCATTCCATTCCGTTCCATTCCAATCCATTCCATTCTACTCCGGTTGATTCCATTCCATTCCATTCCATTCCATTCCATTCCATTCCATTCCATTCCATTCCAATCCATTCCATTCAACTCGGGTTGATTCCATTCAATTCCATTCCATTCCATTCCATTCCATTAAATTTTATTCCATTCCATTCCATTCCATTCCTTTCCATTCCATTCCATTCCATTACGTTCTACTCGGGTTGATTCCATTCCATTCCATTCCATTCCATTCCATTCCATTCCATTCCATTCCAGTCCATTCCAATCCATTCCATTCTACTCGGGTTGATTCCATTCCATTCCATTCCATTCCATTCCATTCCATTCCATTCCTTTCGATTCCATTCCATTCCATTCCATTCCATTCCATTCCATTCCATTCCATTCCATTCCATTCCATTCCATTCCATTCCATTCTATTGCATTCCATTCCATTCCATTCCATTCTGTTCTACTCGGGTTGATTCCAATCTGTTCCATTCCATTCCATTCCGTTACATTCCATTCCATTCCATTCCATTCCATTCCGTTCCATTCCATTCCATTCCATTCCAGTCCATTCCAATCCATTCAATTCTACTCGGGTTGATTCCATTCCATTCCATTCCATTCCATTCCATTCCATTCCATTCCATTCCATTCCGTTCCATTCCATTCCAATCCATTCCATTCTACTTGTGTTGATTCCATTCCATTCCATTCCATTCCATTCCATTCCATTCCATTCCATTCCATTCCCTTCGGTTCCATTCCATTCCATTCCATTCCATTCCATTCCATTCCATTCCATTCCCTTCGGTTCCATTCCATTCCATTCCATTCCATTCCATTCCATTCCATTAAATTTTATTCCATTCCATTCCATTCCATTCCTTTCCTTTCCATTCCATTCCATTCCATTCCATTACGTTGTACTCGGGTTGATTCCATTCCATTCCATTCCATTCCATTCCATTCCATTCCATTCCATTCCATTCCATTCCATTCCATTCCGTTCTACTCGGGTTGATTCCATTCCATTCCATTCCATTCCATTCCATTCCATTCCATTCCATTCCATTCCATTCCATTCCATTCAATTCCATTCCATTCCATTCCATTCCAATCCAGTCCATTCTACTCGGGTTGATTTGATTCCATTCCATTCCATTCCATTCCATTCCATTCCATTCCATTCCATTCCATTCCATTCCATTCCATTCCATTCCATTCCAATCCATTCCATTCAACTAGGGTTGATTTGATTCCATTCCATTCCATTCCTTTCCATTCCATTCCATTCGATTCCATTCGATTCCATTCCATTCCATTCCATTAAATTCCATTCCATTCCATTCCATTCCATTCCATTCCATTCCATTCCATTTCGTTCTACTCGGGTTGATTCCATTCCATTCCATTCCATTCCATTCCATTCCATTCCATTCCATTCCATTCCATTCCATTCAATTCCATTCCATTCCATTCCGTTCCATTCCAATCCACTCCATTCTACTCGGGTTGATTCCATTCCATTCCATTCCATTCCATTCCATTCCAATCCATTCCATTCTACTCGGGTTGATTCCATTCCATTCCATTCCATTCCATTCCATTCCATTCCATTCCATTCCGTTCCATTCCAATCCATTCCATTCTACTCGGGTTGATTCCATTCCATTCCATTCCATTCCATTCCATTCCATTCCATTCCATTCCAATCCATTCCGTTCTACTCGGGTTGATTCCATTCCATTCCATTCCATTCCATTCCATTCCATTCCATTCAATTCCATTCCATTCCATTCCTTTCCATTCCATTCTATACCATTCCATTCCATTCGATTCCATTCGTTTCCATTCGATTCCATTCCATTCCATTCCATTAAATTCCATTCCATTCCATTCCATTCCATTCCATTCCATTCCATTCCATTCCATTCCGTTCTACTCGGGTTGATTCCATTCCATTCCATTCCATTCCATTCCGTTCCATTCCATTCCTTTCCATTCGATTCCATTCCATTCCATTCCAATCCATTCCATTCAACTCGGGTTGATTTGATTCCATTCCATTCCATTCCATTCCATTCCATTCCATTCGATTCCATTCGATTCCATTCCATTCCATTCCATTAAATTCCATTCCATTCCTTTCCATTCCATTCCATTCCATTCCATTCCATTCCATTCCATTCCATTCCGTTCTACTCGGGTTGATTCCATTCCATTCCATTCCATTCCATTCCATTCCATTCCATTCCATTCCATTCGATTCCATTCAATTCCATTCCATTCCATTCCGTTCCATTCCAATCCACTCCATTCTACTCGGGTTGATTCCATTCCATTCCATTCCATTCCATTCCATTCCAATCCATTCCATTCTACTCGGGTTGATTCCATTCCATTCCATTCCATTCCATTCCATTCCATTCCATTCCATTCCGTTCCATTCCAATCCATTCCATTCTACTCGGGTTGATTCCATTCCATTCCATTCCATTCCATTCCATTCCATTCCATTCCAATCCATTCCATTCTACTCGGGTTGATTCCATTCCATTCCATTCCATTCCATTCCGTTCCATTCCATTCCATTCCATTCCAATCCATTCCATTCTACTCGGGTTGATTCCATTCCATTCCATTCCATTCCATTCCATTCCATTCCATTCCATTCCATTCCATTCCATTCCATTCCAATCCATTCCATTCAACTCGGGTTGATTCCATTCAATTACATTCCATTCCATTCCATTCCATTAAATTTTATTCCATTCCATTCCATTCCTTTCCTTTCCATTCCATTCCATTCCATTATGTTCTACTCGTGTTGATTTCATTCCATTCCATTCCATTCCATTCCATTCCATTCCATTCCATTCCATTCCATTCCTTTCGATTCCATACAATTCCATTCCATTCCATTCCATTCCAATCCATTCCGTTCTACTCGGGTTGATTCCATTCCCTCCCATTCCGTTCCATTCCATTCCATTCCATTCCATTCCATTTCAATCCATTCCATTCTCCTCGGGTTGATTCCATTCCATTCCATTCCATTCCATTCCATTCCATTCCATTCCAGTCCATTCCAATCCATTCCATTCTACTCGGGTTGATTCCATTCCATTCCATTCCATTCCATTCCATTCCATTCCATTCCATTCCATTCCTTTCGATTCCATTCCATTCCATTCCATTCCATTCCATTCCATTCCATTCCATTCCATTCTATTGCATTCCATTCCATTCCATTCCATTCCAATCCATTCCATTCTACTTGTGTTGATTCCATTCCATTCCATTCCATTCCATTCCATTCCATTCCATTCCATTCCCTTCGGTTCCATTCCATTCCATTCCATTCCATTCCATTAAATTTTATTCCATTCCATTCCATTCCATTCCTTTCCTTTCCATTCCATTCCATTCCAATCCATTACGTTGTACTCGGGTTGATTTCATTCCATTCCATTCCATTCCATTCCATTCCATTCCATTCCATTCCACTAGATTCCATTCCATTCCATTCTATTCTATTCCATTCCATTCCATTCCATTCCAATCCATTCCGTTCTACTCGGGTTGATTCCATTCCATTCCATTCCATTCCATTCGATTCCATTCCATTCCATTTCAATCCATTCCATTCTACTCGGGTTGATTCAATTCCATTCCATTCCATTCCATTCCATTCCATTCCATTCCATTCCATTCCATTCCATTCCAATCCATTCCATTCTACTCGGGTTGATTCCATTCCATTCCAATCCATTCCATTTCTTTCCATTCCATTCCATTCCAATCCAATCCATTCCATTCAACTCGGGTTGATTCCATTCCATTCCATTCCATTCCATTCCATTCCATTAAATTTTATTCCATTCCATTCCATTCCATTCCTTTCCTTTCCATTCCATTCCATTCCATTCCATTACGTTCTACTCGGGTTGATTCCATTCCATTCCATTCCATTCCATTCCATTCCATTCCATTCCACTAGATTCCATTCCATTCCATTCCATTCGATTCCATTCCATTCCATTCCATTCCAATCCATTCCGTTCTACTCGGGTTGATTCCATTCCATTCCATTCCATTCCATTCGATTCCATTCCATTCCATTTCAATCCATTCCATTCTACTCGGGTTGATTCCATTCCATTCCATTCCATTCCATTCCATTCCATTCCATTCCATTCCATTCCAATCCATTCCATTCTACTCGGGTTGATTCCATTCCATTCCATGCCATTCCATTCCATTCCATTCCATTCCATTCCATTCCAATCCAATCCATTCCATTCAACTCGGGTTGATTCCATTCAATTCCATTCCATTCCATTCCATTCCATTAAATTTTATTCCATTCCATTCCATTCCATTCCTTTCCTTTCCATTCCATTCCATTCCATTCCATTACGTTCTACTCGGGTTGATTCCATTCAATTCCATTCCATTCCATTCCATTCCATTCCATTCCATTCCATTCCATTCCACTAGATTCCATTCCATTCCATTCCATTCGATTCCATTCCATTCCATTCCATTCCAATCCATTCCGTTCTACTCGGGTTGATTCCATTCCATTCCATTCCATTCCATTCGATTCCATTCCATTCCATTTCAATCCATTCCATTCTACTCGGGTTGATTCCATTCCATTCCATTCCATTCCATTCCATTGCATTCCATTCCATTCCATTCCATTCCATTCCAATCCATTCCATTCTACTCGGGTTGATTCCATTCCATTCCATTCCATTCCATTCCATTCCATTCCATTCCATTCCAATCCAATCCATTCCATTCAACTCGGGTTGATTCCATTCAATTCCATTCCATTCCATTCCATTCCATTAAATTTTATTCCATTCCATTCCATTCCATTCCTTTCCATTCCATTCCATTCCATTCCATTCCATTACGTTCTACTCGGGTTGATTTCATTCCATTCCATTCCATTCCATTCCATTCCATTCCATTCCATTCCATTCCATTTCAATCCATTCCATTCTCCTCGGGTTGATTCCATTCCATTCCATTCCATTCCATTCCATTCCATTCCAGTCCATTCCAATCCATTCCATTCTACTCTGGTTGATTCCATTCCATTCCATTCCATTCCATTCCATTCCATTCCATTCCATTCCATTCCATTCCTTTCGATTCCATTCCATTCCATTCCATTCCATTCCATTCCATTCCATTCCATTCCATTCTATTGCATTCCATTCCATTCCATTCCATTCCAATCCATTCCATTCTACTTGTGTTGATTCCATTCCATTCCATTCCATTCCATTCCATTCCATTCCCTTCGGTTCCATTCCATTCCATTCCATTCCATTCCATTCCATTAAATTTTATTCCATTCTATTCCATTCCATTCCTTTCCTTTCCATTCCATTCCATTCCATTCCATTACGTTGTACTCGGGTTGATTTCATTCCATTCCATTCCATTCCATTCCATTCCATTCCATTCCATTCCATTCCATTCCACTAGATTCCATTCCATTCCATTCCATTCGATTCCATTCCATTCCATTCCATTCCAAAACATTCCGTTCTACTCGGGTTGATTCCATTCCATTCCATTCCATTCCATTCGATTCCATTCCATTCCATTTCAATCCATTCCATTCTACTCGGGTTGATTCCATTCCATTCCATTCCATTCCATTCCATTCCATTCCATTCCATTCCATTCCATTCCAATCCATTCCATTCTACTCGGGTTGATTCCATTCCATTCCATTCCATTCCATTCCATTCCATTCCATTCCATTCCAATCCAATCCATTCCATTCAACTCGGGTTGATTCCATTCAATTCCATTCCATTCCATTCCATTCCATTAAATTTTATTCCATTCCATTCCATTCCATTCCTTTCCATTCCATTCCATTCCATTCCATTCCATTACGTTCTACTCGGGTTGATTTCATTCCATTCCATTCCATTCCATTCCATTCCATTCCATTCCATTCCATTCCATTCCATTCCTTTCGATTCCATACGATTCCATTCCATTCCATTCCATTCCAATCCATTCCGTTCTACTCGGGTTGATTCCATTCCATTCCATTCCATTCCATTCGATTCCATTCCATTCCATTTCAATCCATTCCATTCTACTCGGGTTGATTCCATTCCATTCCATTCCATTCCATTCCATTCCATTCCATTCCAGTCCATTCCTATCCATTCCATTCTACCCGGGTTGATTCCATTCCGTTCCATTCCATTCCATTCCATTCCATTCCATTCCATTCCATTCCTTTCGATTCCATTCCATTCCATTCCATTCCATTCCATTCCATTCCATTCCATTCCATTCTATTGCATTCCATTCCATTCCATTCCATTGCGTTCTACTCGGGTTGATTCCAATCTATTCCCTTCCATTCCATTCCTTTACATTCCTTTCCATTCCATTCCATTCCATTCCGTTCCATTCCATTCCATTCCATTCCAGTCCATTCCAATCCATTCCATTCTACTCGAGTTGATTCCATTCCATTCCATTCCATTCCATTCCATTACATTACATTCCATTCCAATCCATTCCATTCTACTCGGGTTGATTCCATTCCATTCCATTCCATTCCATTCCATTCCATTCCATTCCATTCGATTCCATTCCATTCCATTCCATTCCATTCCATTCCATTCCATTAAATTTTATTCCATTCAATTCCATTCCATTCCTTTCCTTTCCAATCCATTCCATTCCATTCCATTCCATTCCATTAAATTTTATTCCATTCAATTCCATTCCATTCCTTTCCTTTCCATTCCATTCCATTCCATTCCATTCCATTCCATTCGATTCCATTCCATTCCATTCCATTCCAATCCATTCCGTTCTACTCGGGTTGATTCCATTCCATTCCATTCCATTCCATTCCATTCCATTCCATTCCATTCCATTCCATTTCATTCCATTCCATTCGATTCCATTCCATTCCATTCCTTTAAATTCCCTTCCATTCCATTCCATTCCATTAAATTCCATTGCATTCCATTCCATTCCATTCCATTCCGTTCTACTCGGGTTGATTCCATTCCATTCCATTCCATTCCATTCGATTCCATTCCATTCCATTTCAATCCATTCCATTCTACTCGGGTTGATTCCATTCGATTCCATTCCATTCCATTCCATTCCATTCCATTCCATTCCATTCCAATCCATTCCATTCTACTCGGGTTGATTTGATTCCATTCCATTCCATTCCATTCCATTCCATTCCATTCCATTCCATTCCATTCCATTCCAGTCCATTCCAATCCATTCCATTCTACTCGGCTTGATTTGATTCCATTCCATTCCATTCCATTCCATTCCAGTCCATTCCAATCCATTCCATTCTTCTCGGGTTGATTCCATTCCATTCCATTCCATTCCATTCCATTCAATTCCATTCCGTTCTACTCTGGTTGAATTCATTCCTTTCCATTGCATTCCATTCCATTCCATTCCATTCTATGCCATTCGATTCCATTCCATTCCATTTCAATTTATTCCGTTCTACTCGGGTTGATTCCATTCCTTTCCATTCCATTCCATTCCATTCCATTCCAGTCCATTCCAATCCATTCCATTCTACTCGGGTTGATTCCATTCGATTCCATTCCATTCCATTGGATTCCATTCCATTCCATTCCATTCCATTCCGTTCCATTCGATTCGATTCCATTCCATTCCAATCCATTCCATTCCATTCCATTCCTTTCCATTCCATTCCTTTCCATTCCATTGGATTCCATTCCATTCCATTCCATTCCATTCCATTCCATTCCATTCCATTCCATTCCATTCCTTTCCATTCCATTCCATGCCATTCCGTTCTACTCGGGTTGATTCCATTCTATTCCATTCCATTCCATTCGATTACATTCCATTCCATTCCAATCCAATCCATTCCATTCCATTCCATTCCGTTCGATTCCATTCCATTCCATTCCAATCCAATCCATTCCATTCTACTCGGGTTGATTCCATTCCATTCCATTCCATTCCATTCCATTCCATTCCGTTCCATTCCAATCCATTCCATTCTACTCGGGTTGATTCCATTCCATTCCATTCCATTCCATTCCATTCCATTCCATTCCATTCCAATCCATTCCATTCTACTCGGGTTGATTCCATTCCATTCAATTCCATTCCATTCCATTCCATTCCATTCCATTCCATTAAATTTTATTCCATTCCATTCCATTCCATTCCTTTCCATTCCATTCCATTCCATTACGTTCTACTCGGGTTGATTTCATTCCATTCCATTCCATTCCATTCCATTCCATTCCATTCCATTCCATTCCATTCCATTCCTTTCGATTCCATACGATTCCATTCCATTCCATTCCATTCCAATCCATTCCATTCCATTCCATTCCATTCCATTCCATTCCATTCCATTCCTTTCGATTCCATACGATTCCATTCCATTCCATTCCATTCCAATCCATTCCGTTCTAGTCGGGTTGATTCCATTCCATTCCATTCCATTCCATTCGATTCCATTCCATTCCATTTCAATCCATTCCATTCTACTCGGGTTGATTCCATTCCATTCCATTCCATTCCATTCCATTCCATTCCATTCCATTCCATTACTTTCCTTTCCATTCCATTCCATTCCATTCCATTACGTTCTACTCGGGTTGATTTCATTCCATGCCATTCCATTCCATTCCAATCCAATCCATTCCGTTCTACTCGGGTTGATTCCATTCCATTCCATTCCATTCCATTCGATTCCATTCCATTCCATTTCAATCCATTCCATTCTACTCGGGTTGATTCCATTCCATTCCATTCCATTCCATTCCATTCCATTCCATTCCATTCCATTCCATTCGATTCCATTCCATTCCGTTCAACACGGGTTGATTCTATTCCTTTCCATTCCATTCCATTCCATTCCATTCCATTCCATTCCATTCCATTCCAGTCCATTCCAATCCATTCCATTCTACTCGGTTTGATTCCATTCCATTCCATTCCATTCCATTCCATTCCATTCCATTCCATTCCTTTCGATTCCATTCCATTCCATTCCATTCCATTCCATTCCATTCCATTCCATTCCGTTCTACTCGGGTTGATTCCAATCTATTCCATTCCATTCCATTCCGTTACATTCCATTCCATTCCATTCCATTCCGTTCCATTCCATTCCATTCCATTCCAGTCCATTCCAATCCATTCCATTCTACTCGGGTTGATTCCATTCCATTCCATTCCATTCCATTAAATTTTATTCCATTCCATTCCATTCCATTCCTTTCCTTTCCATTCCATTCCATTCCATTCCATTACGTTCTACTCGGGTTGATTTCATTCCATTCCATTCCATTCCATTCCATTCCATTCCATTCCATTCAATTCCATTCCATTCCATTTCAATCCATTCCATTCTACTCGGGTTGATTCCATTCCATTCCATTTGATTCCATTCCATTCCATTCCATTCCATTCCATTCCATTCCATTCTGTTCTACTCGGGTTGATTTCATTCTATTCCATTCCATTCCATTCCCTTCCATTCCATTCCATTCAATTCCATTCGATTCCAATCCATTCCATTCCATTAAATTCCATTCCATTCCATTCCATTCCATTCCATTCCATTCCATTCCATTCCATTCCGTTCTACTCGGGTTGATTCCATTCCATTCCATTCCAATCCATTCCATTCCATTCGATTCCATTCCATTCCATTCCATTCCAATATATTCCATTCCATTCCAATCCATTCCATTCTACTCGGGTAGATTCCATTCCATTACATTCCTTTCCATTCCATTCCATTCCATTCCATTCCATTCCATTCCATTCCATTCCATTCGATTCCATTCGATTCCATTCCATTCCATTCCATTAAATTCCATTCCATTCCATTCCATTCCATTCCATTCCATTCCATTCCATTCCATTCCATTCCATTCTACTCGGGTTGATTCCATTCCATTCCATTCCATTCCATTCCATTCCATTCCATTCCATTCAATTCCATTCCATTCCATTCCATTCCATTCAATTCCATTCCATTCCATTCCATTCCATTCCATTGCATTCCAATCCATTCCATTCTACTCGGGTTGATTTGATTCCATTCCATTCCATTCCATTCCATTTCATTCCATTCCATTCGATTCCATTCCATTCCAATCCATTCCATTCCATTCCATTCCATTTCATTCCATTCCATTCCATTCCATTCCATTCGATTCCATTCCATTCCATTCCGTTCCATTCCTTTCTATTCGATTCCATTCCATTCCATTCCATTCCATTCCATTCCATTCCATTCCATTCCATTCCATTCCGTTCTACTCGGGTTCATTCCATTCCATTCCATTCCATTGCATTCTATTCCATTGAATTCCCTTCCTTTCTATTCCATTCCATTCCATTCCATTCCATTCCGTTCTACTCGGGTTGATTCCATTCCATTCCATTCCATTCCATTCCATTCCATTCCATTCTATTCCATTCGATTCCATTCCATTCCATTCCATTCCATTCCAATCCATTCCATTCTACTCGGGTTCATTCCATTCCATTCCATTCCATTCCATTCCATTCCATTCCATTCCATTCCATTCCATTCCATTCCATTCGGTTCCATTCGGTTCCATTCGATTCCATTCCATTTCAATCCATTCCATTCCATTCCGTTCCGTTCCGTTCCGTTTCGTTCGTTCCGTTCTATTCGGGTTTATTCCATTCTATTCCACTCCATTCCATTCGATTCCATTGGTTTCCATTCGATTCCATTCCATTCCATTCCATTCTATTCTATTGAATTCCATTCCATTCCATTCCATTCCATTGTATTCCAATCCATTCCTTTCTACTCGGGTTGATTCAATTCCATTCCATTCCGTTCCACTCCATTCCATTCCTTTCCATTCCATTCCATTTCATTGCATTTCAATCCATTCCATTCTACTCGGGTTGATTCCATTCCATTCCATTCCATTCCATTCCATTCCATTCCATTCCATTCCATTCCATTCCATTCTATTCCATTCCATTCCATTCCAATCCATTCCATTCTACTCGGGTTGATTCCACTCCATTCCTTTCCGTTCCATTACATTCAATTCCATTCCATTCCATTCCATTACATTCCATTCCGTTCCGTTCCATTCCATTCCATTCCATTCCATTCCATTCCATTCCGTTCTACTCGGGTTGATTCCATTCCATTCCATTCCATTCCATTCCATTCCATTCCATTCCATTCGATTCCATTCCAATCCATTCCATTCCAATCCATTCCATTCTACTCGGGTAGTTTCCATTCCAATCCATTCCAATCCATTCCATTCCATTCCATTCCATTCCATTCCATTCCATTCCATTCCATTCCATTCCATTCCATTCCATTCCATTTGATTCCATTCGATTCCATTCCATTCCATTCCATTCCAATCCATTCCATTCTACTCGGGTTGATTCCATTCCATTCCATTCCATTCCATTCCATTCCATTCCATTCCATTCCATTCCATTCCATTCCAATCCATTCCATTCTACTCGGGTTGATTCCATTCCATTCCATTCCATTCCATTCCATTCCATTCCATTCCATTCCATTCCATTCAATTCCGTTCCATTCCATTCCATTCCATTCTATACCATTCCATTCCATTCGATTCCATTCGATTCCATTCGATTCCATTCAATTCCACTTCATTAAATTCCATTCCATTCCATTCCATTCCATTCCATTCCATTCCATTCCATTCCATTCCATTCCATTCCGTTCTACTCGGGTTGATTCCATTCCATTCCATTCCATTCCATTCCATTCCATTCCATTCCATTCGATTCCATTCAATTCCATTCCATTCCATTCCATTCCAATCCAGTCCATTCTACTCGGGTTGATTTGATTCCATTCCATTCCATTCCATTCCATTCCATTCCATTCCATTCTATTCCATTCCATTCCATTCCATTCCATTCCATTCGATTCCATTCCATTCCATTCCAATCCATTCCATTCAACTCGGGTTGATTTGATTCCATTCCATTCCATTCCATTCCATTCCATTCCATTCCATTCCATTCGATTCCATTCCATTCCATTCCATTAAATTCCATTCCATTCCATTCCATTCCATTCCATTCCATTCCATTCCATTCCATTCCATTCCATTCCATTCCATTCCATTCCGTTCTACTCGGGTTGATTCCATTCCATTCCATTCCATTCCATTCCATTCCATTCCATTCCATTCCATTCCATTCCATTCCATTCCATTCGATTCCATTCAATTCCATTCCATTCCATTCCGTTCCATTCCAATCCATTCCATTCTACTCGGGTTTATTCCATTCCATTCCATTCCATTCCATTCCATTCCATTCCATTCCATTCCATTCCATTCCATTCCATTTCATTCCATTCCATTCGATTCCATTCCATTCCATTTCATTCCATTCCATTCCAGTCCATTCCATTCTACTCGGGTTGATTCCATTCCATTCCGTTCCATTCCATTCCATTCCATTCCAGTCCATTCCAATCCATTCCATTCTACTCGGGTTGATTCCATTCCATTCCATTCCATTCCATTACATTCCATTCCAATCCATTCCATTCTACTCGGGTTGATTCCATTCCATTCCATTCCATTCCATTCCATTCCATTCCATTCCATTCCATTCCATTCCATTCCATTAAATTTTATTCCATTCCATTCCATTCCATTCCTTTCCTTTCCATTCCATTCCATTCCATTCCATTACGTTCTACTCGGGTTGATTTCATTCAATTCCATTGCATTCCATTCCATTCCATACCATTCCATTCGATTCCATTCCATTCCATTTCAATCCATTCCATTCTACTCGGGTTGATTCCATTCAATTCCATTTGATTCCATTCCATTCCATTCCATTCCATTCCATTCCATTCTGTCCTACTCGTGTTGATTTCATTCTATTCCATTCCATTCCATTCCCTTCCATTCCATTCCATTCAATTCCATTCGATTCCAATCCATTCCATTCCATTAAATTCCATTCCATTCCATTCCATTCCATTCCATTCCATTCAATTCCATTCCATTCCATTCCCTTCCATTCCGTTCTACTCGGGTTGATTCCATTCCATTCCATTCCATTCCATTCCATTCCATTCCATTCCATTCCATTCCATTCCATTCCAATCCATTCCATTCCAATCCATTCCATTCTACTCGGGTAGTTTCCATTCCATTACATTCCTTTCCATTCCACTCCATTCCATTCCATTCCATTCCATTCCATTCGATTCCATTCGATTCCATTCCATTCCATTCCATTAAATTCCATTCCATTCCATTCCATTCCATTCCATTCCATTCCATTCCATTCCATTCCATTCTACTCGGGTTGATTCCATTCCATTCCATTCCATTCCATTCCATTCCATTCAATTCCATTCCATTCCATTCCATTCCATTCCATTGCATTCCAATCCATTCCATTCTACTCGGGTTGATTTGATTCCATTCCATTCCATTCCATTCCATTTCATTCCATTCCATTCGATTCCATTCCATTCCAATCCATTCCATTCCATTTCATTCCATTCCATTCCATTCCATTCGATTCGATTCCATTCCATTCCATTCCGTTCCATTCCTTTCTATTCGATTCCATTCCATTCCATTCCATTCCATTCCATTCCATTCCATTCCATTCCATTCCAATCCATTCCGTTCTACTCGGGTTGATTCCATTCCATTCCATTCCATTCCATTCCATTCCATTCGATTCCATTCCATTCCATTCCATTCCAATCCATTCCATTCCAATCCATTCCATTCTACTCGGGTAGTTTCCATTCCATTACATTCCTTTCCATTCCACTCCATTCCATTCCATTCCATTCCATTCCATTCGATTCCATTCGATTCCATTCCATTCCATTCCATTAAATTCCATTCCATTCCATTCCATTCCATTCCATTCCATTCCATTCCATTCCATTCCATTCTACTCGGGTTGATTCCATTCCATTCCATTCCATTCCATTCCATTCCATTCCATTCAATTCCATTCCATTCCATTCCATTCCATTCCATTGCATTCCAATCCATTCCTTTCTACTCGGGTTGATTCAATTCCATTCCATTCCGTTCCACTCCATTCCATTCCTTTCCATTCCATTCCATTTCATTGCATTTCAATCCATTCCATTCTACTCGGGTTGATTCCATTCCATTCCATTCCATTCCATTCCATTCCATTCCATTCCATTCCATTCCATTCCATTCTATTCCATTCCATTCCATTCCAATCCATTCCATTCTACTCGGGTTGATTCCACTCCATTCCTTTCCGTTCCATTACATTCAATTCCATTCCATTCCATTCCATTACATTCCATTCCGTTCCGTTCCATTCCATTCCATTCCATTCCATTCAATTCCATTCCGTTCTACTCGGGTTGATTCCATTCCATTTCATTCCATTCCATTCCATTCCATTCCATTCCATTCGATTCCATTCCAATCCATTCCATTCCAATCCATTCCATTCTACTCGGGTAGATTCCATTCCAATCCATTCCATTCCATTCCATTCCATTCCATTCCATTCCATTCCATTCCATTCCATTCCATTCCATTCCATTTGATTCCATTCGATTCCATTCCATTCCATTCCATTCCAATCCATTCCATTCTACTCGGGTTGATTCCATTCCATTCCATTCCATTCCATTCCATTCCATTCCATTCCATTCCATTCCATTCCATTCCAATCCATTCCATTCTACTCGGGTTGATTCCATTCCATTCCATTCCATTCCATTCCATTCCATTCCATTCCATTCCATTCCATTCAATTCCGTTCCATTCCATTCCATTCCATTCTATACCATTCCATTCCATTCGATTCCATTCGATTCCATTCGATTCCATTCAATTCCACTTCATTAAATTCCATTCCATTCCATTCCATTCCATTCCATTCCATTCCATTCCATTCCATTCCATTCCATTCCGTTCTACTCGGGTTGATTCCATTCCATTCCATTCCATTCCATTCCATTCCATTCCATTCCATTCCATTCGATTCCATTCAATTCCATTCCATTCCATTCCATTCCAATCCAGTCCATTCTACTCGGGTTGATTTGATTCCATTCCATTCCATTCCATTCCATTCCATTCCATTCCATTCCATTCGATTCCATTCCATTCCATTCCATTCCATTCCATTCGATTCCATTCCATTCCATTCCAATCCATTCCATTCAACTCGGGTTGATTTGATTCCATTCCATTCCATTCCATTCCATTCCATTCCATTCCATTCCATTCCATTCGATTCCATTCCATTCCATTCCATTAAATTCCATTCCATTCCATTCCATTCCATTCCATTCCATTCCATTCCATTCCATTCCATTCCATTCCATT
Source organism: Gorilla gorilla gorilla (assembly GCF_029281585.2). Classification (NCBI taxonomy): domain Eukaryota; kingdom Metazoa; phylum Chordata; class Mammalia; order Primates; family Hominidae; genus Gorilla; species Gorilla gorilla. Next base: position 18,549,057 of record NC_073241.2, read on the forward strand.
CCATTCCATTCCGTTCTACTCGGGTTGATTCCATTCCATTCCATTCCATTCCATTCCATTCCATTCCATTCCATTCCATTCCATTCCATTCCATTCGATTCCATTCAATTCCATTCCATTCCATTCCGTTCCATTCCAATCCATTCCATTCTACTCGGGTTTATTCCATTCCATTCCATTCCATTCCATTCCATTCCATTCCATTCCATTCCATTCCATTCCATTTCATTCCATTCCATTCGATTCCATTCCATTCCATTTCATTCCATTCCATTCCAGTCCATTCCATTCTACTCGGGTTGATTCCATTCCATTCCGTTCCATTCCATTCCATTCCATTCCAGTCCATTCCAATCCATTCCATTCTACTCGGGTTGATTCCATTCCATTCCATTCCATTCCATTACATTCCATTCCAATCCATTCCATTCTACTCGGGTTGATTCCATTCCATTCCATTCCATTCCATTCCATTCCATTCCATTCCATTCCATTCCATTCCATTCCATTAAATTTTATTCCATTCCATTCCATTCCATTCCTTTCCTTTCCATTCCATTCCATTCCATTCCATTACGTTCTACTCGGGTTGATTTCATTCAATTCCATTGCATTCCATTCCATTCCATACCATTCCATTCGATTCCATTCCATTCCATTTCAATCCATTCCATTCTACTCGGGTTGATTCCATTCAATTCCATTTGATTCCATTCCATTCCATTCCATTCCATTCCATTCCATTCTGTCCTACTCGTGTTGATTTCATTCTATTCCATTCCATTCCATTCCCTTCCATTCCATTCCATTCAATTCCATTCGATTCCAATCCATTCCATTCCATTAAATTCCATTCCATTCCATTCCATTCCATTCCATTCCATTCAATTCCATTCCATTCCATTCCCTTCCATTCCGTTCTACTCGGGTTGATTCCATTCCATTCCATTCCATTCCATTCCATTCCATTCGATTCCATTCCATTCCATTCCATTCCAATCCATTCCATTCCAATCCATTCCATTCTACTCGGGTAGTTTCCATTCCATTACATTCCTTTCCATTCCACTCCATTCCATTCCATTCCATTCCATTCCATTCGATTCCATTCGATTCCATTCCATTCCATTCCATTAAATTCCATTCCATTCCATTCCATTCCATTCCATTCCATTCCATTCCATTCCATTCCATTCTACTCGGGTTGATTCCATTCCATTCCATTCCATTCCATTCCATTCCATTCAATTCCATTCCATTCCATTCCATTCCATTCCATTGCATTCCAATCCATTCCATTCTACTCGGGTTGATTTGATTCCATTCCATTCCATTCCATTCCATTTCATTCCATTCCATTCGATTCCATTCCATTCCAATCCATTCCATTCCATTTCATTCCATTCCATTCCATTCCATTCGATTCGATTCCATTCCATTCCATTCCGTTCCATTCCTTTCTATTCGATTCCATTCCATTCCATTCCATTCCATTCCATTCCATTCCATTCCATTCCAATCCATTCCGTTCTACTCGGGTTGATTCCATTCCATTCCATTCCATTCCATTCCATTCCATTCGATTCCATTCCATTCCATTCCATTCCAATCCATTCCATTCCAATCCATTCCATTCTACTCGGGTAGTTTCCATTCCATTACATTCCTTTCCATTCCACTCCATTCCATTCCATTCCATTCCATTCCATTCGATTCCATTCGATTCCATTCCATTCCATTCCATTAAATTCCATTCCATTCCATTCCATTCCATTCCATTCCATTCCATTCCATTCCATTCCATTCTACTCGGGTTGATTCCATTCCATTCCATTCCATTTCATTCCATTCCATTCCATTCAATTCCATTCCATTCCATTCCATTCCATTCCATTGCATTCCAATCCATTCCATTCTACTCGGGTTGATTTGATTCCATTCCATTCCATTCCATTCCATTTCATTCCATTCCATTCGATTCCATTCCATTCCAATCCATTCCATTCCATTTCATTCCATTCCATTCCATTCCATTCGATTCGATTCCATTCCATTCCATTCCGTTCCATTCCTTTCTATTCGATTCCATTCCATTCCATTCCATTCCATTCCATTCCATTCCATTCCATTCCATTCCATTCCAATCCATTCCGTTCTACTCGGGTTGATTCCATTCCATTCCATTCCATTCCATTCGATTCCATTCCATTCCATTTCAATCCATTCCATTCTACTCGGGTTGATTCCATTCCATTCCATTCCATTCCATTCCATTCCATTCCATTCCATTCCATTCCATTACTTTCCTTTCCATTCCATTCCATTCCATTCCATTACGTTCTACTCGGGTTGATTTCATTCCATGCCATTCCATTCCATTCCAATCCAATCCATTCCGTTCTACTCGGGTTGATTCCATTCCATTCCATTCCATTCCATTCGATTCCATTCCATTCCATTTCAATCCATTCCATTCTACTCGGGTTGATTCCATTCCATTCCATTCCATTCCATTCCATTCCATTCCATTCCATTCCATTCCATTCGATTCCATTCCATTCCGTTCTACTCGGGTTGATTCTATTCCATTCCATTCCATTCCATTCCATTCCATTCCATTCCATTCCATTCCATTCCATTCCAGTCCATTCCAATCCATTCCATTCTACTCGGTTTGATTCCATTCCATTCCATTCCATTCCATTCCATTCCATTCCATTCCATTCCATTCCTTTCGATTCCATTCCATTCCATTCCATTCCATTCCATTCCATTCCATTCCATTCCATTCCGTTCTACTCGGGTTGATTCCAATCTATTCCATTCCATTCCATTCCGTTACATTCCATTCCATTCCATTCCATTCCATTCCATTCCGTTCCATTCCATTCCATTCCATTCCAGTCCATTCCAATCCATTCCATTCTACTCGGGTTGATTCCATTCCATTCCATTCCATTCCATTCCTTTCCTTTCCATTCCATTCCATTCCATTCCATTACGTTCTACTCGGGTTGATTTCATTCCATTCCATTCCATTCCATTCCATTCCATTCCATTCCATTCCATTCCATTCCATTCCATTTCAATCCATTCCATTCTACTCGGGTTGTTTCCATTCCATTCCATTTGATTCCATTCCATTCCATTCCATTCCATTCCATTCCATTCTGTTCTACTCGGGTTGATTTCATTCTATTCCATTCCATTCCATTCCCTTCCATTCCATTCCATTCAATTCCATTCGATTCCAATCCATTCCATTCCATTAAATTCCATTCCATTCCATTCCATTCCATTCCATTCCATTCCATTCCATTCCATTCCGTTCTACTCGGGTTGATTCCATTCCATTCCATTCCAATCCATTCCATTCCATTCGATTCCATTCCATTCCATTCCATTCCAATCCATTCCATTCCATTCCAATCCATTCCATTCTACTCGGGTAGATTCCATTCCATTACATTCCTTTCCATTCCATTCCATTCCATTCCATTCCATTCCATTCCATTCCATTCCATTCGATTCCATTCGATTCCATTCCATTCCATTCCATTAAATTCCATTCCATTCCATTCCATTCCATTCCATTCCATTCCATTCCATTCCATTCCATTCTACTCGGGTTGATTCCATTCCATTCCATTCCATTCCATTCCATTCCATTCCATTCCTTTCAATACCATTCCATTCCATTCCATTCCATTCCATTCCATTCCATTCCATTCCATTGCATTCCAATCCATTCCATTCTACTCGGGTTGATTTGATTCCATTCCATTCCATTCCATTCCATTTCATTCCATTCCATTCGATTCCATTCCATTCCAATCCATTCCATTCCATTCCATTCCATTTCATTCCATTCCATTCCATTCCATTCGATTCGATTCCATTCCATTCCATTCCGTTCCATTCCTTTCTATTCGATTCCATTCCATTCCATTCCATTCCATTCCATTCCATTCCATTCCATTCCGTTCTACTCGGGTTCATTCCATTCCATTCCATTCCATTGCATTCTATTCCATTGAATTCCCTTCCTTTCTATTCCATTCCATTCCATTCCATTCCATTCCGTTCTACTCGGGTTGATTCCATTCCATTCCATTCCATTCCATTCCATTCCATTCCATTCCATTCCATTCGATTCCATTCGATTCCATTCCATTCCATTCCATTCCATTCCAATCCATTCCATTCTACTCGGGTTCATTCCATTCCATTCCATTCCATTCCATTCCATTCCATTCCATTCCATTCCATTCCATTCCATTCCATTCCATTCCATTCGGTTCCATTCGGTTCCATTCGATTCCATTCCATTTCAATCCATTCCATTCCATTCCGTTCCGTTCCGTTCCGTTTCGTTCGTTCCGTTCTATTCGGGTTTATTCCATTCTATTCCACTCCATTCCATTCGATTCCATTGGTTTCCATTCGATTCCATTCCATTCCATTCCATTCTATTCTATTGAATTCCATTCCATTCCATTCCATTCCATTGTATTCCAATCCATTCCTTTCTACTCGGGTTGATTCAATTCCATTCCATTCCGTTCCACTCCATTCCATTCCTTTCCATTCCATTCCATTTCATTGCATTTCAATCCATTCCATTCTACTCGGGTTGATTCCATTCCATTCCATTCCATTCCATTCCATTCCATTCCATTCCATTCTATTCCATTCCATTCCATTCCAATCCATTCCATTCTACTCGGGTTGATTCCACTCCATTCCTTTCCGTTCCATTACATTCAATTCCATTCCATTCCATTCCATTACATTCCATTCCGTTCCGTTCCATTCCATTCCATTCCATTCCATTCCATTCCGTTCTACTCGGGATGATTCCATTCCATTCCATTCCATTCCATTCCATTCCATTCCATTCGATTCCATTCCAATCCATTCCATTCCAATCCATTCCATTCTACTCGGGTAGATTCCATTCCAATCCATTCCATTCCATTCCATTCCATTCCATTCCATTCCATTCCATTCCATTCCATTCCATTCCATTCCATACCATTCCATTCCATTTGATTCCATTCGATTCCATTCCATTCCATTCCATTCCAATCCATTCCATTCTACTCGGGTTGATTCCATTCCATTCCATTCCATTCCATTCCATTCCATTCCATTCCATTCCATTCCATTCCATTCCAATCCATTCCATTCTACTCGGGTTGATTCCATTCCATTCCATTCCATTCCATTCCATTCCATTCCATTCCATTCCATTCCATTCCATTCCATTCCATTCCATTCAATTCCGTTCCATTCCATTCCATTCCATTCTATACCATTCCATTCCATTCGATTCCATTCGATTCCATTCGATTCCATTCAATTCCACTTCATTAAATTCCATTCCATTCCATTCCATTCCATTCCATTCCATTCCATTCCATTCCATTCCATTCCATTCCGTTCTACTCGGGTTGATTCCATTCCATTCCATTCCATTCCATTCCATTCCATTCCATTCCATTCGATTCCATTCAATTCCATTCCATTCCATTCCATTCCAATCCAGTCCATTCTACTCGGGTTGATTTGATTCCATTCCATTCCATTCCATTCCATTTCATTCCATTCCATTCGATTCCATTCCATTCCATTCCATTCCATTCCATTCGATTCCATTCCATTCCATTCCAATCCATTCCATTCAACTCGGGTTGATTTGATTCCATTCCATTCCATTCCATTCCATTCCATTCCATTCCATTCCATTCGATTCCATTCCATTCCATTCCATTAAATTCCATTCCATTCCATTCCATTCCATTCCATTCCATTCCATTCCATTCCATTCCATTCCATTCCATTCCATTCCGTTCTACTCGGGTTGATTCCATTCCATTCCATTCCATTCCATTCCATTCCATTCCATTCCATTCCATTCCATTCCATTCCATTCCATTCCATTCCATTCGATTCCATTCAATTCCATTCCATTCCATTCCGTTCCATTCCAATCCATTCCATTCTACTCGGGTTTATTCCATTCCATTCCATTCCATTCCATTCCATTCCATTCCATTCCATTCCATTCCATTCCATTCCATTCCATTCCATTCCATTTCATTCCATTCCATTCGATTCCATTCCATTCCATTTCATTCCATTCCATTCCAGTCCATTCCATTCTACTCGGGTTGATTCCATTCCATTCCGTTCCATTCCATTCCATTCCATTCCAGTCCATTCCAATCCATTCCATTCTACTCGGGTTGATTCCATTCCATTCCATTCCATTCCATTCCATTCCATTCCAATCCATTCCATTCTACTCGGGTTGATTCCATTCCATTCCATTCCATTCCATTCCATTCCATTCCATTCCATTCCATTCCATTCCATTCCATTAAATTTTATTCCATTCCATTCCATTCCATTCCTTTCCTTTCCATTCCATTCCATTCCATTCCATTACGTTCTACTCGGGTTGATTTCATTCAATTCCATTGCATTCCATTCCATTCCATACCATTCCATTCGATTCCATTCCATTCCATTTCAATCCATTCCATTCTACTCGGGTTGATTCCATTCCATTCCATTTGATTCCATTCCATTCCATTCCATTCCATTCCATTCCATTCTGTCCTACTCGTGTTGATTTCATTCTATTCCATTCCATTCCATTCCCTTCCATTCCATTCCATTCAATTCCATTCGATTCCAATCCATTCCATTCCATTAAATTCCATTCCATTCCATTCCATTCCATTCCATTCCATTCAATTCCATTCCATTCCATTCCCTTCCATTCCGTTCTACTCGGGTTGATTCCATTCCATTCCATTCCATTCCATTCCATTCCATTCCATTCCATTCCATTCGATTCCATTCCATTCCATTCCATTCCAATCCATTCCATTCCAATCCATTCCATTCTACTCGGGTAGTTTCCATTCCATTACATTCCTTTCCATTCCACTCCATTCCATTCCATTCCATTCCATTCCATTCGATTCCATTCCATTCCATTCCATTCCATTCCATTAAATTCCATTCCATTCCATTCCATTCCATTCCATTCCATTCCATTCCATTCCATTCCATTCCATTCTACTCGGGTTGATTCCATTCCATTCCATTCCATTCCATTCCATTCCATTCAATTCCATTCCATTCCATTCCATTCCATTCCATTGCATTCCAATCCATTCCATTCTACTCGGGTTGATTTGATTCCATTCCATTCCATTCCATTCCATTTCATTCCATTCCATTCGATTCCATTCCATTCCAATCCATTCCATTCCATTTCATTCCATTCCATTCCATTCCATTCGATTCGATTCCATTCCATTCCATTCCGTTCCATTCCTTTCTATTCGATTCCATTCCATTCCATTCCATTCCATTCCATTCCATTCCATTCCATTCCATTCCATTCCATTCCATTCCGTTCTACTCGAGTTCATTCCACTCCATTCCATTCCATTGCATTCTATTCCATTGAATTCCCTTCCTTTCTATTCCATTCCATTCCATTCCATTCCATTCCGTTCTACTCGGGTTGATTCCATTCCATTCCATTCCATTCCATTCCATTCCATTCCATTCCATTCCATTCCATTCGATTCCATTCGATTCCATTCCATTCCATTCCATTCCAATCCATTCCATTCTACTCGGGTTCATTCCATTCCATTCCGTTCCATTCCATTCCATTCCATTCCATTCCATTCCATTCCATTCCATTCCATTCCATTCGGTTCCATTCGGTTCCATTCGATTCCATTCCATTTCAATCCATTCCATTCCATTCCGTTCCGTTCCATTCCGTTTCGTTCGTTCCGTTCTATTCGGGTTGATTCCATTCTATTCCACTCCATTCCATTCGATTCCATTGGTTTCCATTCGATTCCATTCCATTCCATTCCATTCTATTCTATTGAATTCCATTCCATTCCATTCCATTCCATTGTATTCCAATCCATTCCTTTCTACTCGGGTTGATTCCATTCCATTCCATTCCGTTCCACTCCATTCCATTCCTTTCCATTCCATTCCATTTCATTGCATTTCAATCCATTCCATACTACTCGGGTTGATTCCATTCCATTCCATTCCATTCCATTCCATTCCAATCCATTCCATTCTACTCGGGTTGATTCCATTCCATTCCTTTCCATTCCATTCCATTCCATTCCATTCCATTCCATTCCATTCCGTTCCGTTCCATTCCATTTCATTCCATTCCATTCCATTCCATTCCGTTCTACTCGGGTTTATTCCATTCCATTCCATTCCATTCCATTCCATTCCATTCCATTCCATTCCATTCCATTCGATTCCATTCCAATCCATTCCATTCCAATCCATTCCATTCTACTCTGGTAGATTCCATTCCATTCCATTCCATTCCATTCCATTCCATTCCATTCCATTCCATTCCATTAAATTCCATTTGATTCCATTCGATTCCATTCCATTCCATTCCATTCCAATCCATTCCATTCTACTCGGGTTGATTCCATTCCATTCCATTCCATTCCACTCCACTCCATTCCATTCCATTCCATTCCATTCCATTCCAATCCATTCCATTCTACTCGGGTTGATTCCATTCCATTCCATTCCATTCCATTCCATTCCATTCCATTCCATTCAATTCCATTCCATTCCATTCCATTCCATTCTATACCATTCCATTCCATTCGATTCCATTCGATTCCATTCGATTCCATTCCATTCCATTCCATTAAATTCCATTCCATTCCATTCCATTCCATTCCATTCCATTCCATTCCATTCCATTCCATTCCATTCCATTCCATTCCGTTCTACTCGGGTTGATTCCATTCCATTCCATTCCTTTCCATTCCATTCCATTCCATTCCATTCCATTCGATTCCATTCGATTCCATTCCATTCCATTCCATTTCAATCCAGTCCATTCTACTCGGGTTGATTTGATTCCATTCCATCCCATTCCATTCCATTCCATTCCATTCCATTCCATTCCATTCCATTCCATTCCATTCCATTCCATTCCATTCCATTCGATTCCATTCCATTCCATTCCAATCCATTCAATTCAACTCGGGTTGATTTGATTCCATTCCATTCCATTCCATTCCATTCGATTCCATTCGATTCCATTCCATTCCATTCCATTAAATTCCATTCCATTCCATTCCATTCCATTCCATCCCATTCCATTCCATTCCATTCCATTCCATTCCATTCCGTTCTACTCGGGTTGATTCCATTCCATTCCATTCCATTCCATTCCATTCCATTCCATTCCATTCGATTCCATTCAATTCCATTCCATTCCATTCCGTTCCATTCCAATCCATTCCATTCTACTCGGGTTTATTCCATTCCATTTCATTCCATTCCATTCCATTCCATTCCATTCCATTCCAATCCATTCCATTCTACTCGGGTTGATTCCATTCCATTCCATTCCATTCCATTCCATTCCATTCCGTTCCATTCCAATCCATTCCATTCTACTCGGGTTGATTCCATTCCATTCCATTCCATTCCATTCCATTCCATTCCATTCCATTCCATTCCATTCCAATCCATTCCATTCTACTCGGGTTGATTCCATTCCATTCCATTCCATTCCATTCCATTCCATTCCATTCCAATCCATTCCATTCAACTCGGGTTGATTCCATTCAATTCCATTCCATTCCATTCCATTCCATTAAATTTTATTCCATTCCATTCCATTCCATTCCTTTCCATTCCATTCCATTCCATTACGTTCTACTCGGGTTGATTTCATTCCATTCCATTCCATTCCATTCCATTCCATTCCATTCCATTCCATTCCATTCCTTTCGATTCCATATGATTCCATTCCATTCCATTCCATTCCAATCCATTCCGTTCTACTCGGGTTGATTCCATTCCATCCCATTCCATTCCATTCCATTCCATTCCATTCCATTTCAATCCATTCCATTCTCCTCAAGTTTATTCCATTCCATTCCATTCCATTCCATTCCATTCCATTCCATTCCATTCCATTCCATTCCATTCCAGTCCATTCCAATCCATTCCATTCTACTCGGGTTGATTCCATTCCATTCCATTCCATTCCATTCCATTCCATTCCATTCCATTCCTTTCGATTCCATTCCATTCCATTCCATTCCATTCCATTCCATTCCATTCCATTCCATTCTATTGCATTCCATTCCATTCCATTCCATTCTGTTCTACTCGGGTTGATTCCAATCTATTCCATTCCATTCCATTCCGTTACATTCCATTCCATTCCATTCCATTCCATTCCGTTCCATTCCATTCCATTCCATTCCAGTCCATTCCAATCCATTCCATTCTACTCGGTTTGATTCCATTCCATTCCATTCCATTCCATTCCATTCCATTCCAATCCATTCCATTCTACTTGTGTTGATTCCATTCCATTCCATTCCATTCCATTCCATTCCATTCCATTCGGTTCCATTCCATTCCATTCCATTCCATTCCATTCCATTAAATTTTATTCCATTCCATTCCATTCCATTCCTTTCCTTTCCATTCCATTCCATTCCATTCCATTACGTTGTACTCGGGTTGATTTCATTCCATTCCATTCCATTCCATTCCATTCCATTACATTACATTCCATTCCACTCGATTCCATTCCATTCCATTCCATTCCATTCCATTCCATTCCATTCCAATCCATTCCGTTCTACTCGGGTTGATTCCATTCCATTCCATTCCATTCCATTCCATTCCATTCCATTCCATTCCATTTCAATCCATTCCATTCTACTCGGGTTGATTCCATTCCATTCCATTCCATTCCATTCCATTCCATTCCATTCCATTCCATTCCAATCCATTCCATTCTACTCGGGTTGATTCCATTCCATTCCATTCCATTCCATTCCATTCCATTCCATTCCATTCCATTCCATTCCAATCCATTCCATTCAACTCGGGTTGATTCCATTCAATTCCATTCCATTCCATTCCATTCCATTCCATTAAATTTTATTCCATTCCATTCCATTCCATTCCTTTCCATTCCATTCCATTCCATTCCATTCCATTCCATTCCATTACGTTCTACTCGGGTTGATTTCATTCCATTCCATTCCATTCCATTCCATTCCATTCCATTCCATTCCATTCCATTCCTTTCGATTCCATACGATTCCATTCCATTCCATTCCATTCCAATCCATTCCGTTCTACTCGGGTTGATTCCATTCCATTCCATTCCATTCCATTCCATTCTATACCATTCCATTCCATTCGATTCCATTCGATTCCATTCGATTCCATTCCATTCCATTCCATTAAATTCCATTCCATTCCATTCCATTCTACTCGGGTTTATTCCATTCCATTTCATTCCATTCCATTCCATTCCATTCCATTCCATTCCATTCCAATCCATTCCATTCTACTCGGGTTGATTCCATTCCATTCCATTCCATTCCATTCCATTCCATTCCATTCCGTTCCATTCCCATCCATTCCATTCTACTCGGGTTGATTCCATTCCATTCCATTCCATTCCATTCCATTCCATTCCATTCCATTCCATTCCATTCCAATCCATTCCATTCTACTCGGGTTGATTCCATTCCATTCCATTCCATTCCATTCCATTCCATTCCATTCCATTCCATTCCAATCCATTCCATTCAACTCGGGTTGATTCCATTCAATTCCATTCCATTCCATTCCATTCCATTAAATTTTATTCCATTCCATTCCATTCCATTCCTTTCCATTCCATTCTATTCCATTACGTTCTACTCGGGTTGATTTCATTCCATTCCATTCCATTCCATTCCATTCCATTCCATTCCATTCCATTCCATTCCATTCCATTCCATTCCTTTCGATTCCATACGATTCCATTCCATTCCATTCCATTCCAATCCATTACCATTCTACTCGGGTTGATTCCATTCCATCCCATTCCGTTCCATTCCATTCCATTCCATTTCAATCCATTCCATTCTCCTCAAGTTGATTCGATTCCATTCCATTCCATTCCATTCCATTCCATTCCATTCCGTTCCACTCCATTCCATTCCTTTCCATTCCATTCCATTTCATTGCATTTCAATCCATTCCATACTACTCGGGTTGATTCCATTCCATTCCATTCCATTCCATTCCATTCCAATCCATTCCATTCTACTCGGGTTGATTCCATTCCATTCCTTTCCATTCCATTCCATTCCATTCCATTCCATTCCATTCCATTCCATTCCGTTCCGTTCCATTCCATTTCATTCCATTCCATTCCATTCCATTCCGTTCTACTCGGGTTTATTCCATTCCATTCCATTCCATTCCATTCCATTCCATTCCATTCCATTCCATTCGATTCCATTCCAATCCATTCCATTCCAATCCATTCCATTCTACTCTGGTAGATTCCATTCCATTCCATTCCATTCCATTCCATTCCATTCCATTCCATTCCATTCCATTAAATTCCATTTGATTCCATTCGATTCCATTCCATTCCATTCCATTCCAATCCATTCCATTCTACTCGGGTTGATTCCATTCCATTCCATTCCATTCCACTCCACTCCATTCCATTCCATTCCATTCCATTCCATTCCAATCCATTCCATTCTACTCGGGTTGATTCCATTCCATTCCATTCCATTCCATTCCATTCCATTCCATTCCATTCAATTCCATTCCATTCCATTCCATTCCATTCTATACCATTCCATTCCATTCGATTCCATTCGATTCCATTCGATTCCATTCCATTCCATTCCATTAAATTCCATTCCATTCCATTCCATTCCATTCCATTCCATTCCATTCCATTCCATTCCATTCCATTCCATTCCGTTCTACTCGGGTTGATTCCATTCCATTCCATTCCATTCCATTCCATTCCATTCCATTCCATTCCATTCGATTCCATTCGATTCCATTCCATTCCATTCCATTTCAATCCAGTCCATTCTACTCGGGTTGATTTGATTCCATTCCATTCCATTCCATTCCATTCCATTCCATTCCATTCCATTCCATTCCATTCCATTCCATTCCATTCCATTCCATTCGATTCCATTCCATTCCATTCCAATCCATTCAATTCAACTCGGGTTGATTTGATTCCATTCCATTCCATTCCATTCCATTCGATTCCATTCGATTCCATTCCATTCCATTCCATTAAATTCCATTCCATTCCATTCCATTCCATTCCATTCCATTCCATTCCATTCCATTCCATTCCATTCCATTCCGTTCTACTCGGGTTGATTCCATTCCATTCCATTCCATTCCATTCCATTCCATTCCATTCCATTCGATTCCATTCAATTCCATTCCATTCCATTCCGTTCCATTCCAATCCATTCCATTCTACTCGGGTTTATTCCATTCCATTTCATTCCATTCCATTCCATTCCATTCCATTCCATTCCAATCCATTCCATTCTACTCGGGTTGATTCCATTCCATTCCATTCCATTCCATTCCATTCCATTCCGTTCCATTCCAATCCATTCCATTCTACTCGGGTTGATTCCATTCCATTCCATTCCATTCCATTCCATTCCATTCCATTCCATTCCATTCCATTCCAATCCATTCCATTCTACTCGGGTTGATTCCATTCCATTCCATTCCATTCCATTCCATTCCATTCCATTCCAATCCATTCCATTCAACTCGGGTTGATTCCATTCAATTCCATTCCATTCCATTCCATTCCATTAAATTTTATTCCATTCCATTCCATTCCATTCCTTTCCATTCCATTCCATTCCATTACGTTCTACTCGGGTTGATTTCATTCAATTCCATTCCATTCCATTCCATTCCATTCCATTCCATTCCATTCCATTCCTTTCGATTCCATACGATTCCATTCCATTCCATTCCATTCCAATCCATTCCGTTCTACTCGGGTTGATTCCATTCCATCCCATTCCATTCCATTCCATTCCATTCCATTCCATTCCATTTCAATCCATTCCATTCTCCTCAAGTTTATTCCATTCCATTCCATTCCATTCCATTCCATTCCATTCCATTCCATTCCATTCCAGTCCATTCCAATCCATTCCATTCTACTCGGGTTGATTCCATTCCATTCCATTCCATTCCATTCCATTCCATTCCATTCCATTCCATTCCATTCCTTTCGATTCCATTCCATTCCATTCCATTCCATTCCATTCCATTCCATTCCATTCCATTCCATTCCATTCTATTGCATTCCATTCCATTCCATTCCATTCTGTTCTACTCGGGTTGATTCCAATCTATTCCATTCCATTCCATTCCGTTACATTCCATTCCATTCCATTCCATTCCATTCCGTTCCATTCCATTCCATTCCATTCCAGTCCATTCCAATCCATTCCATTCTACTCGGTTTGATTCCATTCCATTCCATTCCATTCCATTCCATTCCATTCCAATCCATTCCATTCTACTTGTGTTGATTCCATTCCATTCCATTCCATTCCATTCCATTCCATTCCATTCGGTTCCATTCCATTCCATTCCATTTCATTCCATTCCATTAAATTTTATTCCATTCCATTCCATTCCATTCCTTTCCTTTCCATTCCATTCCATTCCATTCCATTACGTTGTACTCGGGTTGATTTCATTCCATTCCATTCCTTTTCATTCCATTCCATTACATTACATTCCATTCCACTCGATTCCATTCCATTCCATTCCATTCCATTCCATTCCATTCCATTCCATTCCAATCCATTCCGTTCTACGCGGGTTGATTCCATTCCATTCCATTCCATTCCATTCCATTCCATTCCATTCCATTCCATTTCAATCCATTCCATTCTACTCGGGTTGATTCCATTCCATTCCATTCCATTCCATTCCATTCCATTCCATTCCATTCCATTCCATTCCAATCCATTCCATTCTACTCGGGTTGATTCCATTCCATTCCATTCCATTCCATTCCATTCCATTCCATTCCATTCCATTCCATTCCATTCCAATCCATTCCATTCAACTCGGGTTGATTCCATTCAATTCCATTCCATTCCATTCCATTCCATTCCATTAAATTTTATTCCATTCCATTCCATTCCATTCCTTTCCATTCCATTCCATTCCATTCCATTCCATTCCATTACGTTCTACTCGGGTTGATTTCATTCCATTCCATTCCATTCCATTCCATTCCATTCCATTCCATTCCATTCCTTTCGATTCCATACGATTCCATTCCATTCCATTCCATTCCAATCCATTCCGTTCTACTCGGGTTGATTCCATTCCATTCCATTCCATTCCATTCCATTCTATACCATTCCATTCCATTCGATTCCATTCGATTCCATTCGATTCCATTCCATTCCATTCCATTAAATTCCATTCCATTCCATTCCATTCTACTCGGGTTTATTCCATTCCATTTCATTCCATTCCATTCCATTCCATTCCATTCCATTCCATTCCAATCCATTCCATTCTACTCGGGTTGATTCCATTCCATTCCATTCCATTCCATTCCATTCCATTCCATTCCGTTCCATTCCAATCCATTCCATTCTACTCGGGTTGATTCCATTCCATTCCATTCCATTCCATTCCATTCCATTCCATTCCATTCCATTCCATTCCAATCCATTCCATTCTACTCGGGTTGATTCCATTCCATTCCATTCCATTCCATTCCATTCCATTCCATTCCATTCCAATCCATTCCATTCAACTCGGGTTGATTCCATTCAATTCCATTCCATTCCATTCCATTCCGTTAAATTTTATTCCATTCCATTCCATTCCATTCCTTTCCATTCCATTCCATTCCATTACGTTCTACTCGGGTTGATTCATTCCATTCCATTCCATTCCATTCCATTCCATTCCATTCCATTCCATTCCATTCCATTCCATTCCATTCCTTTCGATTCCATACGATTCCATTCCATTCCATTCCATTCCAATCCATTACCATTCTACTCGGGTTGATTCCATTCCATCCCATTCCGTTCCATTCCATTCCATTCCATTTCAATCCATTCCATTCTCCTCAAGTTGATTCGATTCCATTCCATTCCATTCCATTCCATTCCATTCCATTCCATTCCATTCCATTCCATTCCATTCCAGTCCATTCCAATCCATTCCATTCTACTCGGGTTGATTCCATTCCATTCCATTCCATTCCATTCCATTCCATTCCATTCCATTCCATTCCTTTCGATTCCATTCCATTCCATTCCATTCCATTCCATTCCATTCCATTCCATTCCATTCCATTCCATTCCATTCCATTCTATTGCATTCCATTCCATTCCATTCCATTCTGTTCTACTCGGGTTGATTCCAATCTATTCCATTCCATTCCATTCCGTTACATTCCATTCCATTCCATTCCATTCCATTCCGTTCCATTCCATTCCATTCCATTCCAGTCCATTCCAATCCATTCCATTCTACTCGGGTTGATTCCATTCCATTCCATTCCATTCCATTCCATTCCATTCCAATCCATTCCATTCTACTTGTGTTGATTCCATTCCATTCCTTTCCATTCCATTCCATTCCATTCCATTCCATTCGGTTCCATTCCATTCCATTCCATTCCATTCCATTAAATTTTATTCCATTCCATTCCATTCCATTCCTTTCCTTTCCATTCCATTCCATTCCATTCCATTACGTTGTACTCGGGTTGATTTCATTCCATTCCATTCCATTCCATTCCATTCCATTACATTACATTCCATTCCACTCGATTCCATTCCATTCCATTCCATTCCATTCCATTCCATTCCATTCCATTCCAATCCATTCCGTTCTACTCGGGTTGATTCCATTCCATTCCATTCCATTCCATTCCATTCCATTCCATTCCATTCCATTTCAATCCATTCCATTCTACTCGGGTTGATTCCATTCCATTCCATTCCATTCCATTCCATTCCATTCCATTCCATTCCATTCCATTCCATTCCATTCCATTCCAATCCATTCCATTCTACTCGGGTTGATTCCATTCCATTCCATTCCATTCCATTCCATTCCATTCCATTCCATTCCATTCCATTCCATTCCATTCCAATCCATTCCATTCAACTCGGGTTGATTCCATTCAATTCCATTCCATTCCATTCCATTCCATTCCATTCCATTAAATTTTATTCCATTCCATTCCATTCCATTCCTTTCCATTCCATTCCATTCCATTCCATTCCATTACGTTCTACTCGGGTTGATTTCATTCCATTCCATTCCATTCCATTCAATTCCATTCCATTCCATTCCATTCCTTTCGATTCCATACGATTCCATTCCATTCCATTCCATTCCAATCCATTCCGTTCTACTCGGGTTGATTCCATTCCATTCCATTCCATTCCATTCCATTCTATACCATTCCATTCCATTCGATTCCATTCGATTCCATTCGATTCCATTCCATTCCATTCCATTAAATTCCATTCCATTCCATTCCATTCCATTCCATTCCATTCCATTCCATTCCATTACATTCCATTCCATTCCATTCCATTCCGTTCTACTCGGGTTGATTCCATTCCATTCCATTCCATTCCATTCCATTCCATTCCATTCCATTCCATTCCATTCCTTTCGATTCCATACGATTCCATTCCATTCCATTCCATTCCAATCCATTCCGTTCTACTCGGGTTGATTCCATTCCATTCCATTCCATTCCATTCCATTCTATACCATTCCATTCCATTCGATTCCATTCGATTCCATTCGATTCCATTCCATTCCATTCCATTAAATTCCATTCCATTCCATTCCATTCCATTCCATTCCATTACATTCCATTCCATTCCATTCCATTCCGTTCTACTCGGGTTGATTCCATTCCATTCCATTCCATTCCATTCCATTCCATTCCATTCCATTCCATTCCATTCCATTCCATTCGATTCCATTCAATTCCATTCCATTCCATTCCATTCCAATCCAGTCCATTCTACTCGGGTTGATTTGATTCCATTCCATTCCATTCCATTCCATTCCATTCCATTCCATTCCATTCCATTCCATTCCATTCCATTCCATTCCATTCCATTCCAATCCATTCCATTCAACTCGGGTTGATTTGATTCCATTCCATTCCATTCCATTCCATTCGATTCCATTCGATTCCATTCCATTCCATTCCATTAAATTCCATTCCATTCCATTCCAGTCCATTCCATTCCATTCCATTCCATTCCATTCCATTCCATTCCATTCCATTCCATTCCGTTCTACTCGGGTTGATTCCATTCCATTCCATTCCATTCCATTCCATTCCATTCCATTCCATTCCACTCCATTCCATTCCATTCGATTCCATTCAAATCCATTCCATTCCATTCCGTTCCATTCCAATCCATTCCATTCTACTCGGGTTTATTCCATTCCATTTCATTCCATTCCATTCCATTCAATTCCATTCCATTCCAATCCATTCCATTCTACTCGGGTTGATTCCATTCCATTCCATTCCATTCCATTCCATTCCATTCCATTCCGTTCCATTACAATCCATTCCATTCTACTCGGGTTGATTCCATTCCATTCCATTCCATTCCATTCCATTCCATTCCATTCCATTCCATTCCAATCCATTCCATTCTACTCGGGTTGATTCCATTCCATTCCATTCCATTCCATTGCATTCCATTCCATTACATTCCATTCCATTCCATTCCAATCCATTCCATTCAACTCGGGTTGATTCCATTCAATTCCATTCCATTCCATTCCATTCCACTAAATTTTATTCCATTCCATTCCATTCCATTCCTTTCCATTCCATTCCATTCCATTACGTTCTACTCGGGTTGATTTCATTCCATTCCATTCCATTCCATTCCATTCCATTCCATTCCATTCCATTCCATTCCTTTCGATTCCATACGATTCCATTCCATTCCATTCCATTCCAATCCATTCCGTTCTACTCGGGTTGATTCCATTCCATCCCATTCCATTCCATTCCATTCCATTCCATTTCAATCCATTCCATTCTCCTCGGGTTGATTCCATTCCATTCCATTCCATTCCATTCCATTCCATTCCATTCCATTCCATTCCATTCCATTCCAGTCCATTCCAATCCATTCCATTCTACTCGGGTTGATTCCATTCCATTCCATTCCATTCCATTCCATTCCATTCCATTCCATTCCATTCCATTCCATTCCTTTCGATTCCATTCCATTGCATTCCATTCCATTCCATTCCATTCCATTCCATTCCATTCCATTCCATTCTATTGCATTCCATTCCATTCCATTCCATTCTGTTCTACTCGTGTTGATTCCAATCTATTCCATTCCATTCCATTCCGTTACATTCCATTCCATTCCATTCCATTCCATTCCATTCCGTTCCATTCCATTCCATTCCATTCCAGTCCATTCCAATCCATTCCATTCTACTCGGGTTGATTCCATTCCATTCCATTCCATTCCATTCCATTCCATTCCAATCCATTCCATTCTACTTGTGTTGATTCCATTCCATTCCATTCCATTCCATTCCATTCCATTCCATTCCATTCCATTCCATTCGGTTCCATTCCATTCCATTCCATTCCATTCCATTAAATTTTATTCCTTTCCATTCCATTCCATTCCTTTCCTTTCCATTCCATTCCATTCCATTCCATTACGTTGTACTCGGGTTGATTTCATTCCATTCCATTCCATTCCATTCCATTCCATTCAATTCCATTCCATTCCATTCCATTCCATTCCATTCCACTCGATTCCATTCCATTCCATTCCATTCCATTCCATTCCATTCCATTCCATTCCAATCCATTCCGTTCTACTCGGGTTGATTCCATTCCATTCCATTCCATTCCATTCCATTCCATTCCATTCCATTTCAATCCATTCCATTCTACTCGGGTTGATTCCATTCCATTCCATTCCATTCCATTCCATTCCATTCCATTCCATTCCATTCCATTCCATTCCAATCCATTCTATTCTACTCGGGTTGATTCCATTCCATTCCATTCCATTCCATTCCATTCCATTCCATTCCATTCCATTCCATTCCAATCCATTCCATTCAACTCGGGTTGATTCCATTCAATTCCATTCCATTCCATTCCATTCCATTCCATTAAATTTTATTCCACTCCATTCCATTCCATTCCATTCCTTTCCATTCCATTCCATTCCATTCCATTCCATTCCATTCCATTACGTTCTACTCGGGTTGATTTCATTCCATTCCATTCCATTCCATTCAATTCCATTCCATTCCATTCCATTCCTTTCGATTCCATACGATTCCATTCCATTCCATTCCATTCCAACCCATTCCGTTCTACTCGGGTTGATTCCATTCCATTCCATTCCATTCCATTCGATTCCATTCCATTCCATTTCATTCCATTCCATTCTACTCGGGTTGATTCCATTCCATTCCATTCCATTCCATTCCATTCCATTCCATTCCATTCCATTCCATTCCATTCCATTCCATTCCATTCCATTCCATTCCATTCCAGTCCATTCCTATCCATTCCATTCTACTCGGGTTGATTCCATTCCGTTCCATTCCATTCCATTCCATTCCATTCCATTCCATTCCTTTCGATTCCATTCCATTCCATTCCATTCCATTCCATTCCATTCCATTCCATTCCATTCCATTCCATTCCATTCTATTGCATTCCATTCCATTCCATTCCATTCCGTTCTACTCGGGTTGATTCCAATCTATTCCATTCCATTCCATTCCGTTACATTCCATTCCATTCCATTCCATTCCATTCCGTTCCATTCCATTCCATTCCATTCCAGTCCATTCCAATCCATTCCATTCTACTCGGGTTGATTCCATTCCATTCCATTCCATTCCATTCCATTCCATTCCATTCCATTACATTCCATTCCAATCCATTCCATTCTACTCGGGTTGATTCCATTCCATTCCATTCCATTCCATTCCATTCCATTCCATTCCATTCCATTCCATTCCATTCCATTCCATTCGATTCCATTCCATTCCATTCCATTCCATTCCATTCCATTCCATTAAATTTTATTCCATTCCATTCCATTCCATTCCTTTCCTTTCCATTCCATTCCATTCCATTCCATTCCATTCCATTCGATTCCATTCCATTCCATTCCATTCCAATCCATTCCGTTCTACTCGGGTTGATTCCATTCCATTCCATTCCATTCCATTCCATTCCATTCCATTCCATTCCATTCCATTACTTTCGATTCCATTCCATTCCATTCCATTCCATTCCATTCCATTCCATTCCTTTCGATTCCATTCCATTCCATTCCATTCCATTCGATTCCATTCCATTCCATTCCATTCCATTCCATTCTATTGCATTCCATTCCATTCCATTCCATTCCGTTCTACTCGGGTTGATTCCAATCTATTCCATTCCATTGCATTCCGTTACATTCCATTCCATTCCATTCCATTCCATTCCGTTCCATTCCATTCCATTCCATTCCAGTCCATTCCAATCCGTTCCATTCTACTCGGGTTGATTCCATTCCATTCCATTCCATTCCATTCCATTCCATTACATTCCATTCCAATCCATTCCATTCTACTCGGGTTGATTCCATTCCATTCCATTCCATTCCATTCCATTCCATTCCATTCCATTCCATTCCATTCCATTCGATTCCATTCCATTCCATTCCATTCCATTAAATTTTATTCCATTCCATTCCATTCCATTCCTTTCCTTTCCATTCCATTCCATTCCATTCCATTCCATTCCATTCCATTCCATTCCATTCCATTCCATTCCATTCCAATCCATTCCGTTCTACTCGGGTTGATTCCATTCCATTCCATTCCATTCCATTCCATTCCATTCCATTCCATTCCATTCCATTCCATTCCATTCCTTTAAATTCCCTTCCATTCCATTCCATTCCATTAAATTCCATTGCATTCCATTCCATTCCATTCCGTTCTACTCGGGTTGATTCCATTCCATTCCATTCCATTCCATTCCATTCCATTCCATTCCATTCCATTCCATTCGATTCCGTTCGATTCCATTCCATTCCATTCCATTCCAATCCATTCCATTCTACTAGGGTTGATTCCATTCCATTCCATTCCATTCCATTCCATTCCATTCCATTCCATTCCATTCCATTCCATTCGATTCCATTCCATTCCATTCCAATCCATACCATTCTACTCGGGTTGATTTGATTCCATTCCATTCCATTCCATTCCATTCCAGTCCAGTCCAGTCCATTCCAATCCATTCCATTCTACTCGGGTTGATTCCATTCCATTCCATTCCATTCCATTCCATTCCATTCGATTCCATTCCATTCCATTCCAATCCATTCCATTCTACTCGGGTTGATTCCATTCCATTCCATTCCATTCTATTCCACTCCATTCCATTTCATTCCATTCCATTCCATTTCATTCCATTCCATTCCATTCCATTCCATTCCATTCCATTCCATTCCAATCCATTCCATTCTACTCGGGTTGATTTGATTCCATTCCATTCCATTCCATTCCATTCCATTCCATTCCATTCCATTCCATTCCATTCCAGTCCATTCCAATCCATTCCATTCTACTCGGCTTGATTTGATTCCATTCCATTCCATTCCATTCCATTCCAGTCCATTCCAATCCATTCCATTCTTCTCGGGTTGATTCCATTCCATTCCATTCCATTCCATTCCATTCCATTCCGTTCTACTCTGGTTGAATTCATTCCTTTCCATTGCATTCCATTCCATTCCATTACATTCTATGCCATTCGATTCCATTCCATTCCATTTCAATCCATTCCGTTCTACTCGGGTTGATTCCATTCCATTCCATTCCATTCCATTCCATTCCATTCCATTCCAGCCCATTCCAATCCATTCCATTCTACTCGGGTTGATTCCATTCGATTCCATTCCGTTCCATTGGATTCCATTCCATTCCATTCCATTCCATTCCGTTCCATTCGATTCGATTCCATTCCATTCCAATCCATTCCATTCCATTCCATTCCATTCCGTTCCATTCCATTCCTTTCCATTCCATTGGATTCCATTCCACTCCATTCCATTCCATTCCATTCCATTCCATTCCATTCCTTTCCATTCCATTCCATTCCATTCCGTTCCACTCGGGTTGATTCCATTCTATTCCATTCCATTCCATTCGATTCCATTCGATTCCATTCGATTCCATTCCATTCCATTCCATTAAATTTCATTCCATTCCATTCCAATCCAATCCATTCAATTCTACTCCGGTTGATTCCATTGCATTCCATTCCATTCCATTCCATTCCATTCCGTTCCATTCCAATCCATTCCATTCTACTCGGGTTGATTCCATTCCATTCCATTCCATTCCATTCCATTCCATTCCAATCCATTCCATTCTACTCGGGTTGATTCCATTCCATTCCATTCCATTCCATTCCATTCCATTCCATTCCATTCCATTCCAATCCATTCCATTCAACTCGGGTTGATTCCATTCAATTCCATTCCATTCCATTCCATTCCATTCCATTCCATTCCATTAAATTTTATTCCATTCCATTCCATTCCATTCCTTTCCATTCCGTTCCATTCCATTACGTTCTACTCTGGTTGATTTCATTCCATTCCATTCCATTCCATTCCATTCCATTCCATTCCATTCCATTCCATTCCATTCCATTCCTTTCGATTCCATACGATTCCATTCCATTCCATTCCATTCCATTCCATTCCGTTCTACTCGGGTTGATTCCATTCCATTCCATTCCATTCCATTCGATTCCATTCCATTCCATTTCAATCCATTCCATTCTACTCGGGTTGATTCCATTCCATTCCATTTCATTCCATTCCATTCAATTCCATTCCATTCCATTCCAGTCCATTCCAATCCATTCCATTCTACTCGGGTTGATTCCATTCCATTCCATTCCATTCCATTCCATTCCATTCCATTCCATTCCATTCCATTCCATTCCTTTCAATTCCATTCCATTCCATTCCATTCCATTCCATTCCATTCCATTCCATTCCATTCCATTCCATTCTATTGCATTCCATTCCATTCCATTCCATTCCGTTCTACTCGGGTTGATTCCAATCTATTCCATTCCATTCTATTCCGTTACATTCCATTCCATTCCGTTCCATTCCATTCCGTTCCATTCCATTCCATTCCATTCCAGTCCATTCCAATCCATTCCATTCTACTCTGGTTGATTCCATTCCATTCCATTCCATTACATTACATTCCATTCCAATCCATTCCATTCTACTTGGGTTGATACCATTCCATTCCATTCCATTCCATTCCATTCCATTCCATTCCATTCGATTCCATTCCATTCCATTAAATTTTATTCCATTCCATTCCATTCCATTCCTTTCCTTTCCATTCCATTCCATTCCATTCCATTACGTTCTACTCGGGTTGATTTCATTCCATTCCATTCCATTCCATTCCATTCCATTCCATTCCATTCCAATCCATTCCGTTCTACTCGGGTTGATTCCATTCCATTCCATTCCATTCCATTCGATTCCATTCCATTCCATTTCAATCCATTCCATTCTACTCGGGTTGATTCCATTCCATTCCATTCCATTCCATTCCATTCCATTCCATTCCATTCCATTCCATTCCACTCGATTCCATTCCATTCCATTCCGTTCTACTCAGGTTGATTCTATTCCATTCCATTCCATTCCATTCCATTCCATTCCATTCCATTCCAGTCCATTCCAATCCATTCCATTCTACTCGGGTTTGATTCCATTCCGTTCCATTCCATTCCATTCCATCCATTCCATTCCATTCCATTCCATTCCTTTCGATTCCATTCCATACCATTCCATTCCATTCCATTCCATTCCATTCCATTCCATTCCATTCCATTCCATTCTATTGCATTCCATTCCATTCCATTCCATTCCGTTCTACTCGGGTTGATTCCAATCTATTCCATTCCATTCCATTCCGTTACATTCCATTCCATTCCATTCCATTCCATTCCGTTCCATTCCATTCCATTCCATTCCAGTCCATTCCAATCCATTCCATTCTACTCGGGTTGATTCCATTCCATTCCATTCCATTCCATTCCATTCCATTCCATTCCATTACATTCCATTCCAATCCATTCCATTCTACTCGGGTTGATTCCATTCCATTCCATTCCATTCCATTCCATTCCATTCCATTCCATTCCATTCCATTCCATTCCATTCGATTCCATTCCATTCCATTCCATTCCATTCCATTCCATTCCATTAAATTTTATTCCATTCCATTCCATTCCATTCCTTTCCTTTCCATTCCATTCCATTCCATTCCATTCGATTCCATTCCATTCCATTCCATTCCAATCCATTCCGTTCTACTCGGGTTGATTCCATTCCATTCCATTCCATTCCATTCCATTCCATTCCATTCCATTCCATTCCTTTCGATTCCATTCCATTCCATTCCATTCCATTCCATTCCATTCCATTCCTTTCGATTCCATTCCATTCCATTCCATTCCATTCGATTCCATTCCATTCCATTCCATTCCATTCCATTCTATTGCATTCCATTCCATTCCATTCCATTCCGTTCTACTCGGGTTGATTCCAATCTATTCCATTCCATTGCATTCCGTTACATTCCATTCCATTCCATTCCATTCCATTCCGTTCCATTCCATTCCATTCCATTCCAGTCCATTCCAATCCATTCCATTCTACTCGGGTTGATTCCATTCCATTCCATTCCATTCCATTCCATTCCATTACATTCCATTCCAATCCATTCCATTCTACTAGGGTTGATTCCATTCCATTCCATTCCATTCCATTCCATTCCATTCCATTCCATTCCATTCCATTCCATTCGATTCCATTCCATTCCATTCCATTCCATTAAATTTTATTCCATTCCATTCCATTCCATTCCTTTCCTTTCCATTCCATTCCATTCCATTCCATTCCATTCCATTCCATTCCATTCCATTCCATTCCATTCCAATCCATTCCGTTCTACTCGGGTTGATTCCATTCCATTCCATTCCATTCCATTCCATTCCATTCCATTCCATTCCATTCCATTCCATTCCATTCCTTTAAATTCCCTTCCATTCCATTCCATTCCATTAAATTCCATTGCATTCCATTCCATTCCATTCCGTTCTACTCGGGTTGATTCCATTCCATTCCATTCCATTCCATTCCATTCCATTCCATTCCATTCCATTCCATTCGATTCCGTTCGATTCCATTCCATTCCATTCCATTCCAATCCATTCCATTCTACTAGGGTTGATTCCATTCCATTCCATTCCATTCCATTCCATTCCATTCCATTCCATTCCATTCCATTCCATTCGATTCCATTCCATTCCATTCCAATCCATACCATTCTACTCGGGTTGATTTGATTCCATTCCATTCCATTCCATTCCATTCCAGTCCAGTCCAGTCCATTCCAATCCATTCCATTCTACTCGGGTTGATTCCATTCCATTCCATTCCATTCCATTCCATTCCATTCGATTCCATTCCATTCCATTCCAATCCATTCCATTCTACTCGGGTTGATTCCATTCCATTCCATTCCATTCTATTCCACTCCATTCCATTTCATTCCATTCCATTCCATTTCATTCCATTCCATTCCATTCCATTCCATTCCATTCCATTCCAATCCATTCCATTCTACTCGGGTTGATTTGATTCCATTCCATTCCATTCCATTCCATTCCATTCCATTCCATTCCATTCCATTCCATTCCATTCCAGTCCATTCCAATCCATTCCATTCTACTCGGCTTGATTTGATTCCATTCCATTCCATTCCATTCCATTCCAGTCCATTCCAATCCATTCCATTCTTCTCGGGTTGATTCCATTCCATTCCATTCCATTCCATTCCATTCCATTCCGTTCTACTCTGGTTGAATTCATTCCTTTCCATTGCATTCCATTCCATTCCATTACATTCTATGCCATTCGATTCCATTCCATTCCATTTCAATCCATTCCGTTCTACTCGGGTTGATTCCATTCCATTCCATTCCATTCCATTCCATTCCATTCCATTCCAGCCCATTCCAATCCATTCCATTCTACTCGGGTTGATTCCATTCGATTCCATTCCGTTCCATTGGATTCCATTCCATTCCATTCCATTCCATTCCGTTCCATTCGATTCGATTCCATTCCATTCCAATCCATTCCATTCCATTCCATTCCATTCCGTTCCATTCCATTCCTTTCCATTCCATTGGATTCCATTCCACTCCATTCCATTCCATTCCATTCCATTCCATTCCATTCCTTTCCATTCCATTCCATTCCATTCCGTTCCACTCGGGTTGATTCCATTCTATTCCATTCCATTCCATTCGATTCCATTCGATTCCATTCGATTCCATTCCATTCCATTCCATTAAATTTCATTCCATTCCATTCCAATCCAATCCATTCAATTCTACTCCGGTTGATTCCATTGCATTCCATTCCATTCCATTCCATTCCATTCCGTTCCATTCCAATCCATTCCATTCTACTCGGGTTGATTCCATTCCATTCCATTCCATTCCATTCCATTCCATTCCAATCCATTCCATTCTACTCGGGTTGATTCCATTCCATTCCATTCCATTCCATTCCATTCCATTCCATTCCATTCCATTCCATTCCAATCCATTCCATTCAACTCGGGTTGATTCCATTCAATTCCATTCCATTCCATTCCATTCCATTCCATTCCATTCCATTAAATTTTATTCCATTCCATTCCATTCCATTCCTTTCCATTCCGTTCCATTCCATTACGTTCTACTCTGGTTGATTTCATTCCATTCCATTCCATTCCATTCCATTCCATTCCATTCCATTCCATTCCATTCCATTCCATTCCTTTCGATTCCATACGATTCCATTCCATTCCATTCCATTCCATTCCATTCCGTTCTACTCGGGTTGATTCCATTCCATTCCATTCCATTCCATTCGATTCCATTCCATTCCATTTCAATCCATTCCATTCTACTCGGGTTGATTCCATTCCATTCCATTTCATTCCATTCCATTCAATTCCATTCCATTCCATTCCAGTCCATTCCAATCCATTCCATTCTACTCGGGTTGATTCCATTCCATTCCATTCCATTCCATTCCATTCCATTCCATTCCATTCCATTCCATTCCATTCCTTTCAATTCCATTCCATTCCATTCCATTCCATTCCATTCCATTCCATTCCATTCCATTCCATTCCATTCTATTGCATTCCATTCCATTCCATTCCATTCCGTTCTACTCGGGTTGATTCCAATCTATTCCATTCCATTCTATTCCGTTACATTCCATTCCATTCCGTTCCATTCCATTCCGTTCCATTCCATTCCATTCCATTCCAGTCCATTCCAATCCATTCCATTCTACTCGGGTTGATTCCATTCCATTCCATTCCATTACATTACATTCCATTCCAATCCATTCCATTCTACTTGGGTTGATACCATTCCATTCCATTCCATTCCATTCCATTCCATTCCATTCCATTCGATTCCATTCCATTCCATTAAATTTTATTCCATTCCATTCCATTTCATTCCTTTCCTTTCCATTCCATTCCATTCCATTCCATTACGTTCTACTCGGGTTGATTTCATTCCATTCCATTCCATTCCATTCCATTCCATTCCATTCCATTCCAATCCATTCCGTTCTACTCGGGTTGATTCCATTCCATTCCATTCCATTCCATTCGATTCCATTCCATTCCATTTCAATCCATTCCATTCTACTCGGGTTGATTCCATTCCATTCCATTCCATTCCATTCCATTCCATTCCATTCCATTCCATTCCATTCCACTCGATTCCATTCCATTCCATTCCGTTCTACTCAGGTTGATTCTATTCCATTCCATTCCATTCCATTCCATTCCATTCCATTCCATTCCAGTCCATTCCAATCCATTCCATTCTACTCGGGTTTGATTCCATTCCGTTCCATTCCATTCCATTCCATTCCATTCCATTCCATTCCATTCCATTCCATTCGATTCCATTCCATTCCATTCCATTCCATTAAATTTTATTCCATTCCATTCCATTCCATTCCTTTCCTTTCCATTCCATTCCATTCCATTCCATTCCATTCCATTCCATTCCATTCCATTCCATTCCATTCCAATCCATTCCGTTCTACTCGGGTTGATTCCATTCCATTCCATTCCATTCCATTCCATTCCATTCCATTCCATTCCATTCCATTCCATTCCTTTAAATTCCCTTCCATTCCATTCCATTCCATTAAATTCCATTGCATTCCATTCCATTCCATTCCGTTCTACTCGGGTTGATTCCATTCCATTCCATTCCATTCCATTCCATTCCATTCCATTCCATTCCATTCCATTCGATTCCGTTCGATTCCATTCCATTCCATTCCATTCCAATCCATTCCATTCTACTAGGGTTGATTCCATTCCATTCCATTCCATTCCATTCCATTCCATTCCATTCCATTCCATTCCATTCCATTCGATTCCATTCCATTCCATTCCAATCCATACCATTCTACTCGGGTTGATTTGATTCCATTCCATTCCATTCCATTCCATTCCAGTCCAGTCCAGTCCATTCCAATCCATTCCATTCTACTCGGGTTGATTCCATTCCATTCCATTCCATTCCATTCCATTCCATTCGATTCCATTCCATTCCATTCCAATCCATTCCATTCTACTCGGGTTGATTCCATTCCATTCCATTCCATTCTATTCCACTCCATTCCATTTCATTCCATTCCATTCCATTTCATTCCATTCCATTCCATTCCATTCCATTCCATTCCATTCCAATCCATTCCATTCTACTCGGGTTGATTTGATTCCATTCCATTCCATTCCATTCCATTCCATTCCATTCCATTCCATTCCATTCCATTCCATTCCAGTCCATTCCAATCCATTCCATTCTACTCGGCTTGATTTGATTCCATTCCATTCCATTCCATTCCATTCCAGTCCATTCCAATCCATTCCATTCTTCTCGGGTTGATTCCATTCCATTCCATTCCATTCCATTCCATTCCATTCCGTTCTACTCTGGTTGAATTCATTCCTTTCCATTGCATTCCATTCCATTCCATTACATTCTATGCCATTCGATTCCATTCCATTCCATTTCAATCCATTCCGTTCTACTCGGGTTGATTCCATTCCATTCCATTCCATTCCATTCCATTCCATTCCATTCCAGCCCATTCCAATCCATTCCATTCTACTCGGGTTGATTCCATTCGATTCCATTCCGTTCCATTGGATTCCATTCCATTCCATTCCATTCCATTCCGTTCCATTCGATTCGATTCCATTCCATTCCAATCCATTCCATTCCATTCCATTCCATTCCGTTCCATTCCATTCCTTTCCATTCCATTGGATTCCATTCCACTCCATTCCATTCCATTCCATTCCATTCCATTCCATTCCTTTCCATTCCATTCCATTCCATTCCGTTCCACTCGGGTTGATTCCATTCTATTCCATTCCATTCCATTCGATTCCATTCGATTCCATTCGATTCCATTCCATTCCATTCCATTAAATTTCATTCCATTCCATTCCAATCCAATCCATTCAATTCTACTCCGGTTGATTCCATTGCATTCCATTCCATTCCATTCCATTCCATTCCGTTCCATTCCAATCCATTCCATTCTACTCGGGTTGATTCCATTCCATTCCATTCCATTCCATTCCATTCCATTCCAATCCATTCCATTCTACTCGGGTTGATTCCATTCCATTCCATTCCATTCCATTCCATTCCATTCCATTCCATTCCATTCCATTCCAATCCATTCCATTCAACTCGGGTTGATTCCATTCAATTCCATTCCATTCCATTCCATTCCATTCCATTCCATTCCATTAAATTTTATTCCATTCCATTCCATTCCATTCCTTTCCAT